>NW_026615118.1:0-42937 GCF_030052815.1 Hevea brasiliensis
CTAGAACCAATTGTAGTGGTGACACGCGTGGCAAGGGTTTAATGGGCTAACTTTAGCTATATAAGTGTTGTTATGAAGAGAAAATACAACCAGCAGCTACCCTCCTTTGTGCTGCCACTTTGAAGCCTCTCCTCTCTTTCTTCTTCATCTTCTCATCTATTCCAAGAGACATTTAGCAAACAATCTCTTGAATTAAAAATACTAGAAATCATTTCTAGTGTCCTGCTTACATCTTTAATCTCTTAAAAGGCGTAACTTGATTTTCTAATTAATAGAAAAAGCTTTTAGAAGTTGTCTGCTGGGCTGCCATAGGTGTTCATGGTGTGGACAAGCTTGGGTAGAACATCCGGTGTCCTCGAATACGTGATCTCTGAAAGGGGCACAAATACACCGGAGTGCATCAAGAGGTTAGCAGTATTTTGTTCTTGATCTAATTTAGGTTCCTAAAATTAATCTGATTAATTTTAAAATCTTAAATGGCAAATACAATCCAAAGTGATATTAAAAGTGTTTTAATATGTTGTTTATCATTGAAATCAAATAGATAAAAATACATCTTGCATGATATGTAAATCTGTAGGTAAATTTTTTTGGAATTCAATGGTATAAACTTGTGTTTTTCACGCTTCCGCTCCTTTAATTGGTATCAAAGCCACTATATTTGCCATTTATATTGTTGATTATATGATTTAATTATGTGTTTTGATCATGAGATGATTTATCCATTGCTGGTTGCAATGGGTGTGTGGCGGTATGCTTGAAGAACACCATCTTTGGTGCGCCAATTTTGGCTTCCATGGGTGGCTCAAGGTTTAGCCTTTTAATTTGCAATTTTTGTATGATCTAAAAGCTCATCCTATCTCTAATTAAATTGTTTAATTAGAATTTTAATCACACAATTAAATTATGATTCAAATCAGAATTTTAAAAAATTGTTTGAATGTGATTCAAATCTGAATTTTAAAAGTTGTTTGAATGTGATTCAAATCTAAATTTTTAAAGTTGTTTGAATCATATTTAAATCTGATTTTTTAAAGTTGTTTGAATAATATTCATATTTGAATTTTTAAAAATTGTTTGAATGTGATTCAAACCTGATTTTTTTAAAAATTGTTTGAATGTGATTCAAATTTGAATTTTTAAGGTTGTTTGAATGTGATTCAAATCTAAATTTTTAAATTTGTTCGAATGAGATTCAAATCTGAATTTTTAAATTTATTTGAATCATATTCAAATCTGGATTTTTAAGTTGAATATGAGACACTCAATTTAATTTAAGTATGTATGTTTTATTTAATTGTTAAATAGTGATATGCATGATGGATGATCATGGACTATAAAAAACCAATATGATTGGATTTATTTCTTTTATGTTTCTTTGGGATTGTAAATTAATTTATTTATTTTAATTTATTTTGGGCATGTATTATTAAGTTTGTAATAATTTTTGGATTGTAATTTCATTTATTTAAGTTGTTGTAAATTCGCCTTGGTATGCCAAGGATTACTATGTAATTGGATTGCAAGAAGATCAAGGAGGTCCAGAGCATTGGTGGGACCAGTGGGAGGAATTCAAGATCAAGTGTTGATTATGTACTCCTTTAGCAACTCTTGTAAAATGAATGAATGAAATACACCTAGGAATGCCCTGATTCAATTCTTGGTGGCTCAGAATTGAATCCCTTAGAAAGTCCATAATCATACCATATTTACTGCTTATCCATGAATGCATGAGATGTATGGGAATATATGCACTATGTGATATATGCATGCTAAATGGATAATGTGCAAAGTGAGACATTAATAGTAATTAGGATGACCATAAAATCTTTCAAACAAAATGATTAAATTGGAAATGCTATAATTAAAGTAATTATAACATAGGCCCTCCAGTGAGGCAATTATTTTAAAAAATTTTAAATACTTGCATAAGATGCAATTAATTTAAGAGATTTTCTTAAGAATAATTGTTAAGCATGAGATGTTGTAAATATGTAAATGGTTTGGTGGCCAATATTGGATGTACCTAAGGACATGAAAATTATTTGCATAATTACTGGCTCAATGGGATCAACTTAATTAATGCAAGATAAGTCAATAATGGATGTACCTGAGATTTTGAGCATTAGGGTTAGGTAAAGAATTGAACCTCACATGAGATGTGATGGGCAAGGAGTTGCTCACTTATAGTTTATTGTAATTCCAATAATGGATGTCCCTGAGGATGATCAATAGAATTATAAGAATTCAATCACCCACTAGAAATCCATCCAACTAGGATTTCCATTTTCTACTTTGGAAGTGCAGGATTCGCTAAGTTAGTGGGAGGACCAATTTGATTAAAAAACCATAATCATTTTGATTAATTTCATGATACATTTACTAATTAATCTGGTTATTTTCTGCAGTTAATTTTCTGATAATAATGAGCACAGAACAACCACCACCATCCAATATCCTTGCAAGCATACTTGATCGCAATAGGTTGACAGGACCTAATCTGTTTGATTGGCTAAGAAATTTGAAACTTGTCCTAAACCTTGAACATATAGGATATGTTCTAGATTCAAATGTTCCTGGTCCCTTACCTCCAGAGGCCACTTAAGAGGAACATGAAACTTTGGACAAGTGGAAGGAGCATGATATGAGAGCCAAGTGTTACATGCTTGCTTCCATGAGTAATAAGTTAGAGAAGCAACATGAGAACATGTAGAGTGTGAGAGAGATCCTCCTTCACCTACAAGAGTTGTATGGTGAGCATAGCAGGAATGCTAAGTATGAGATATCTAAGCAGCTGTTCCGCATGAGGATGTCTGAGGGGCAAAATGTTAGAGATCATGTCCATAAGATGATTCGACTGATTGAGCAGTTGGAACATCTTGATTTCAACATGGATTTCCAACTACAGACGAATTTGATGCTTCAGTCCCTTCTTGAGTCTTTTGGGAATTTTGTGACAAATTTCCATATGACTAAACAGGAATGCATCTTAGCTAGTTTACTCAACATGCTAGTTATTGCCCAAAAGAATATGCCGGGCAATAAAGGTAAAGAGGTTGCTTTGATTGCATCTTCTTCTGTTGGAAAGTCCAACAAGAAGAAGTGTTATTCTTGATATATGGAGGTGGAGACTTGCAATTGGATGGTTATCGATTCGATTTCCAATCGCTTATTGATGATGAAAGTCTATCTCTAGGTTTGTGTTCATTTATAATGGAGGTGCAGTTACTTGGAAGAGTTCCAAACAAAGTACGACTGTTGATTCCACTACAAAGGCCGAGTATATTGCTGCATCAGATGCTGCAAAAGAAGTTGTTTAGATATAAGGAACCCCGGTCTCACTAGAAATCCAAACACATAGAAAGGCGCTACCACATTATCAAAAAGATAGTTGGGCAAGGCGATATAGCCATGCAGAAAATACCATCAGCTAAAAAATCCAGTTGATCCATTCATTAAGCCTTTGTCAAAAGCTCAGTTAGACTGACATCTTGAGAAGATGGGTCTAAGGTATTGTAATGAATGGCTCTAGTGCTAGTGGGAGATTGTTAGCAGTATGCCCTAGAGCATATCATTTAGTATGTATCTTGTACATGTTTTATTAATAAAAGGCATTTTTACTTATCCATTTACATAATATGTTTATGTGTAATAGAAAAGGTCCGTTCATATTTTGTTAGAAATTCTATTCTTAAGTTATTAAGAATATGAGTGATAGTATTTCTAGTACAAAGTATCATAAATTGGTTCACAATCGAGGATACTTCACACAGGACATGACTTATCCAGAAAGATTGTATTCATGTTTATTTCTAATGTATTTATATGAGATATAAATAAGGTGAAATGGTGAGTCTCATGCCATTTAACAAATATGAAAGGCACAATTATATGATAAGTAGGTCGAACCAGTGACATTTATGATAAGCACATGGAGTTTACTCTTGTCAATGCATTGTCATAAATCATATAAGTGCATATAATCTTTAGACTGAGATAGCACAATTATCTTGTATATAGGTGGTTTGAGTTTAATAACGCTTTCATACTTGTAATCGTGTATGGGTATATGGGCATGTGTTGGCTCCTACTAGTTATATATGGAGGTAGGTATTTATCAAGATGGAATCTGCCCTAAGTAAATAGGGATAAAATACTATGTTCATTTAATTGTTCTTGATGTTTCAAGTTCTTGGCCTGGATAGATAGATTTAATTAGAAAAGAGTTTCTGATGAGAAAATCTTTTTAATCAAGAACTGGAATTAAAAGAGAATATAATATTCATAGCAAATAGGGTTTGACATAAACCATGACTCCAGCTCGAATTGGGATTTTGTAACAGAGAGATTCTAGTGCATGGTAACATATGATTATAAGTTCATTTAAGGTAAACCTTATTACTAATTGGGTGGCCATGGCATGCTATGCTAGGTGTTAACCATGATCTATGAGGTGCATAAAATGATTTAGAGAAATTATTTATGATAAGAAAGAGTTCTGATGATATTAAGAGTTGATATCATGTCTCATTGCCAATTAGTGATGAGCCTAGTAAGTCACACACATACACAAGTAATCACCGAATTAAATATGATTTAATTAATTAATTAAAGAGTTTAATTATTAATTAAATAGGTTTGGTTTGTAATTAGATTGCGAAGTCCCTAGCATGCCTTGAAACCAAATCTAGATTATTAGATGTATAGTATAAGTTAAATTTATATTTAAAGTGTTTAAATATGAATTTAATTAATGAGAAATTAATTAATAAAGATTAATTAATTAATTTATATTTGATATAAATTGATTAGAAGAAGAGAAATAATTATTTTGGGTTGAGAACTCAAAATTAAGACACAGGGGTAGTTTGGTCATTTCATTGTGACATATGGCACCATAAGATGGTGACACATGGCACTACATATAAGCTTGTTATATGTCTTTGAATCATGTAAGATGATCAAAGTCAAGATTAAATATAGGTTTGACACTTGGCACAATGTGATTGTGTCAATTAAACCTAGAGCCAATCAGAAGGTGACATGTGGCAAGGGTTTTAAGTGGTGACCTAGCTATATAAGTGTAAGGATGAAAGAACAAAAACATAAGCTGTTGTTCTCTCTTTGGTGCCGCCACCCTTGGCTGCCTCTCCTTCTCTTCTTCTTCATCTCTCATCAATTCAAAGAGATTAGACAACAATCTCTTGAATTAAAAATACTAGAAATCGTTTCTAGTATTCTATTTACATCTGTAATCTCTCAAAAGGAAAAAATTGATTTTCTAATTGATTGGGAAAGCTTTAGAAGCTGTTCAAGAGCTGCCATTAGTGATCTTGGTGTGGACAAGCTAGAGGGACAACGTCTGATGTCCTAGATGCATCCTAAAGGTGCCAAACATACTACAGTGCATCAAAAAGGTTAGTGCACTTGTTCTTGATCTAATCTAGGGTTCCAATGAATTAATCTGTTAATTTTAAAATCTTAAATGGCAAATGTAGATCCAAAAACATATTAAAAGAGTTTTAATATGCTGTTTATCATTGAAATCAAATAGATAAAAATGAATCTTGCATGATACATGTGACCTTAGGTGAAAAGTTTTTGAATTCAATGATATAAACTTATGTTTTTCATGCTTCCGCTCATTCACTCAATGCACATACTCATCAAAAAATAAGGGTCTATAGTTTGCCCACACTTTGGCAAAAGTTGAAATCATTGAGAAAGCATTGCTCAAGTTTCGTCAAAGTGAAACTCAAATTTCTAATAACTATTAAACATTGGCTATGGGGATCAAGTATATCTTGCTAGGTAGACATACTCTATGTTATGAGACTAGCTACGTCTCATAAAACAATAATCATGTCATGTGAAAAATGAGTGTACCTTGCTCGCCGACACTCGCATCATGAGACTAGCTGCCTCATAACAATGTTGATAACTATGTCATGTGAAAATTGAGTGCATCTTACTGTCGACATACTTTGTGTCATGAGACTAGCTACGGTCTCATGACAATGGCAAATCGTGATTTAAAATGTTGTGGATTCATATTTAGGACGCATTCTAAACTACCTACGTATCCCCCCTCGCTATCCTGAGGAAGAATCAAACCCACTCGTAGTTCGACACTTGAAACTGTGGTGATGCATGTTCTTCTACGCCTTACACACCTACAAGTGACATGTTGATGCGTGTTCTTCTACGCCTTACACAACTATGCCATGTGCCCTAAATAACGTCTAAGGACTTATCAAAAAACATCTGTCATGAAATGTTGTAGGTTCATATTTAGGACTGCGATCCTAAACTACCTACGTATCCCCCTCGCTATCCTGAGGAAGAATCAGACCCCCTTGTAGTTCGACACTTGAAACTGTGGTGATGCATGTTCTTCTACGCCTTACACACCTATAGGTGACATGTTGATGCGTGTTCTTCTATGCCTTACACAACTATGCCATATGCCCTAAACAATATCTAAGGACTTACCAAAAAAAATATCTATTTCATGATTTGAAAAAATTGGGATGACTAGGTCTCAGAACTCTTTTTGTGATTTTTGTGCTTCTTGTATGCTACTTCCTATCATGGGTATGCTGATTTTACTAGAGATTCTAAAAAAAACTTAGTCCTCTGGGTGACCTCTTTTTGCAAAAACTTTCTTATAACCTCAAAATTTTTTAGAAGAATTGTTCACAATAAAAAGACTTTCTTAAGGTCACAATACAATTTGTCTCTGATTTTTCTTTTTTCTTCTCTCCCCCCATGGTTCATTATTTTAAAGCCATTTCAAAATCTTATTCTGCCTTGACTCCTTTCTCTTCCATGAACTCAATTCTTTGTGCTTTAACTTTTGCCTGAAATGCCCTTTTGAGTTTTCATCTCAGCGGGCTTGCTCTAACTTTTGCCTAAGCAGGCCTTTTGGGTTTTCCACCAAGCGAGCTCTTTTTTTTTTCTTTTTTTTTTTTGAAATTGGACAATTGCCAGGGCATTCATATTAAGCACCTATCTTGTTATTCTCAGAAGACATAGATTAAATCAAAATAATACAATTTAAGTACTTAATCATTTTATGTATCCCTCAAGACACAAACATTCACAATCATAATTAAATAAAACATATTCCTGGTTAATGCAATAAAAGCTTCTTTATTTATTCAGGTACACCATTACTCCCTCTTACATTTAGTTTTACCAAATTTTCAACCTTCCAAAATTAGAAATATGCTTTATAACTCGTTGAATGGCCTTTTCGATTTTCTATTCGCATCTTCTCTCATCTCTCCTTTTGCCTAGATCACCTTTGTAGATTTTCAATTAAGCATTTTTTTGGCCCTACTTTGCCTAGACTCACACACCCTACCCTCTGTAAGGCATAACATGATCCCGTAGTATACCTAATGAATTACCAACTCCGCTCTCGATAACCCATTAAATACGCTTACAAGGGATTTTAAAACTTTTCTTGCTTCTTTTACAGTGGTGAGCACTATTGACAGTGTTAAAACTTTGTGAATCAAGTGAAATGGCTAACTCATTTGGACTATTAGAAATTTTCAGAAAATTTTGGCAGAGTACCATCTCGTATTTTGATAAAATAGCTTCTAAGAAAACTGTAAAAGCACTTCAATATATTTCCAAATCTCAACTCCAACATATTTCTCAACACAACACATTTCTCAACTCAAATCCACAGTAATTTTTCAAAGACTGAGATAAAAGAAATATAATACAATTTTTACAAGCCAAAATAACTCATAATTATTTTACAACTTCAAGGTACAATTTGAATTTACAACTGCTTAAAACTAAAAACAATATGTACATACAGTGGTCATACATTACAGTACAAAATGCAAAATGTTGGTATACTCATTATACCCGGTAATCTCTCGCTGGAGGTACTAGCAGCCTAGTCTGCTCACGCTCTGCTCTGTCTCACTGCGATAAAGAATAAAGCTATCGTTGAGACAATGTCTCAGTGGTGCACATAACCAAATACAATTTAAATCACAATTCATAAATCATATAAATAGTGGATACTTAAAACCATAGTTAATTTCAAGACAGTAATTGTCAACAAGAACTTAAACTCCATTTCTCAATATCACAATAAATTTCAATAAGTCAGATCATGGTTGAATTTAAAAGACAGTGTATGTCAATAAGAGTTTAATTTCATTTCACAATCTCACAATACATATCAATAAATCACACACAGCTTAAAACATGTTCCAAGGTTCAATTCGTCCCAAAAGCCGATGGCTAATGAGGTATTCAATTCGTCCCAAAAGTCAATGACTAATGAGGAATAACATAGCTAGCTAGCAAAAATATGAGTACTCATCCAATTCGTCCTCAACAGGCACACACCTCAACACTTCAGCCAGAGAGGGAATTCAATTCGTCCCACTAGACAAGCTAGTGAGGAATACAATCAATATACATGATAGCTGTGGTTTCAAACCATTTCCAAGGCTTTTCAATCAATAAGTATCCATCAATATCATTCAAACAATTTCTCACAATTTCAAACCATTTACAGTGCTTTTCAAGCAATAAATATCCATTCAAACACATTTCCACAATTTAAAACAATAATGTACAAATAGTCATCATTTATTTCAATTGAAAAATTCAAAAGAAATAGTTGTTGTGCACAAACCTCTGATGACTGTCTCCTGGTCTAGACTCAGTGTTTCTTTCCCTTTCCCTGAGTCTTTACTAACTGAGAAACACAATTTGAAGTGTTTCAGTACTAAATTAAACTGTCTCTAACGATAATGTTCGATAAATAATTCACTGAAAGCTATTATTTGCTTAATCACCTAATATACCGACCCTCGATGCGTTCTAGGTAAATTAGGTTTTAGTGTCATTAATATGTCACATTCGATAGTCTTTTAGGGTTGGTACACGTTACCAATTTCATTTCCTTGTTTAGTGCATTTTATTGCAAATTGCTGTATTCCGGTATACTAGTTTAACCTAGCCGGACGACCTAGTTCCCTCAGTTTTCGGGTTTTGGTCAAAACTACAAACTTGTAGATCTATGTCTTATGGAACGCGGAGCAAAATTTTAGGTCATTCTGAGTTATGTAGACCAAGTTATGGTCATTTTACTATTGCTGGTCAAATGGCATCAAATTTGGTCATTTTAGGTCAACTTTGGTCAACTTTGGTTCGGCCAGTTTTTGGACCCGAACTTGTGCAAGCTGTTTGACTTGCTTATGGTCATTTCTGGGCTTTGGTGTCTTCATGAGACTTGTAGGTATGGGTCTTAACTATTCATGGTTAAAATTTTAGGTCAATTGGACCTGTTTTGAGTGAGTTATGGCCTAAACACTAACTACTGCCCAATTGGTCAATTTTCAAGTCTCAATTGTACTTGATCCGAATTGGTCATTTTTCATGCTACCTTGCAAGCAGAATTTTGGTATACTTTCTCAACGAAAGTTGGCACATTTTGTGCCTAGTTTCACCTCCAATTGGTCTCATACCAATTGGAGTTACATATTTAGAGTTATAGGCTAAAATGCATACTGCCCTTAAATACATTGCATAAACATGTATCAATTACACATTTGCCTTGCTACAAATCCACCTCTCAACCCCATTTTGTTTTGGTACATTACCAAAACCATTTACCACTTCACATTAAAATCATTTTGGGCAGAATACAAACATCCTCAATACACCAAATAAAACTCTAATTCATAAAGTCCAAATACAACCACATATACACATAAACATTTCTAATTCTTACATACACTTTACACAACCAATTTACATACATATTCATCAATCCTCAATATCACAATTTATCCAATATCTCCACGAATTCAAACATTTATTAAGGAGTCCCAAAGCTGCCGAAATGTTCCACAATGCCAAAGTGTCCCACAATTTCGTCAACTTCATTTCAAGTGCACAATCACCATATACATGTGGGATTAACTTACTAGGACATTAAATCACCCTACTCAACATGAATCCACATCAAATATATGTAAGAATACTTCATCAAATATAGAACTCCATGGCTGTCCAAAATTGGACATATCAAGAACTCCTCAAACTTGAAAATTTTCTTCACGAATCAAACACCCATAACATGTATACAAAGTTTAACAAAGCAATATTCAAAAATACAAACTTACCTATGGTTGGGACTTGCTAAACCTTCACTAAACTTCTTGATTTTAGTATCAAACTCTTCCTTATGATGTGGAGATAAAACTTAATGAAGACAAGTAATCAAAATCTAGCTTGAAAATGGGTGAAATGAAGCCATGCAAATGGGGTGGCCATGGAAGGGCTTTAGGAGTTCTTCCTTACGGCAATGGATGAATAAATGAGGAAGATGAAGTTTGAGTGGGAGTAATCTGCCCACTTATGATTAAATTTAATCCATATTATAATTCTTATTGGTCCACTTACTCAAATTAATCATATAATAAGCTTAAAGTGTTAATTACACATTTTTCACTCCACTTTTGGCTATTTGCATTAGGTACCACTAAACTAATTTTTCATTTTATTTTCTAAGTGTAATATTATTTATTTTTAATGGACAGTTAGGTCAAAAGACAATTCGGGATTTCAAATGACCATAATGCCCCTGTTCGGGTTGCATTCCCGATTTTTCGGTAACATTGGGTTTTGTCAGTTTTTCGATTTCTCACTTTTCTTTGTACTAATTATTTAATTTTTTTTTTTATATTTCTAATGATATTTCTACTTCAATTGATGTCTCTTTAAGTCCTAAAAATATTTTCCAGGGTTCCCCGCAGTTCAGGGCTAGTCAACGGTCACGCCGTGACTTTCCGGTGCGGTCACCCATCGCTAGGGTTCTCGGCTCGCTTAACTTGGTTACATTTCTTTGCTATTATTTTTCCTTTGTTTTTCTTGTATTTTCTCTTCTTGTATTTCATTATTTTATGTCTCGTCACTCATAACGAAGTGTAGTTCTAGGCATCCTAGCTGTCCTGACAACACTGGTCACCGGAACAGTAGAATGCACTACCGAACTTAGGGGTGTTACATAGACCGCCTTTTGTAGGTTTTCAGCCTAGCGAGCCTATCTCACACAAAGTACCATTTAAGCCTGTCTAAATTGACTGGTTCTTGAAATTCATTCCCATCCAAGTCTGATATTCTTACCGTAGCAAGATCTTTTTGACTATGTATGGACCATCCTAGCTTGGGTTAAACTTTCCTCTTAAATCAAAAGGGACGGGCTGAGCTTGTTTCAAAACCATGTCTCCCTCTTTGATCTTTCTTGGCTTCACCTTCCTCTGATAAGCTTGCATATGATACAAGGCTCACATCCTCTTTTCATCAATCAAAGCTAGTTCTTCATATCTCTTTTAGGCCCACTCATTTTCTAGGATCTTAGCTTTTAGCATCACTCTTAAGGATCTGACCTCTTACTTAATGGATGGCATTGCTTTAGTCCCATACACTAAAGAGAATAGGGTTGCCCTTGTGGATGTCCTTATAGTACTACGATAACCCTAAAGAACATAAAGGAGTTTTTCAGGCCAATTCTTATATATTTTGAACATTTTTTTTTCCAACTAGAACCTTTCTATTCATATGGGGACTACACATTCCTGCAGGTACTTCTTTCATTATTTGCTCAGCCTATTTTTCTATCACACATAAGAGTTTGTAGAATTGCCCTCCAGCTAAAGTAAGTTGAGTGGCTAATCTATGAATTGTTGCTCTATCTTTTTTATTGGCTGATTGCGAGTATTCTCTCACTTCCAAAGACCTCCTTATGTCTTCATATCATTTTCCTTCTCTCTCTAGGTCCACATGTGCTACTACTAATCCTTCATAGCATGAAATTTTACTCCTCATTAAGATAACTAGCTAAGTCAAATTTTGATCACTCTTTTCCTATAGGGATACCAGTGTGGCTTGGGAATCGGCCATCTGATTCTAAGCTCAAGGTATTTGCTTCTTGGTACTTTGTTAACAAGGCTATAAATTTATCTCTTTCTTCTTGAGTTAAATCTTCAGCTAACTTAATGTCTTTGGATTATTTGGTGTACTCAAATTAATAGACATCGATTTTGATGCATTAATAGAAACTGATTCTAAATGATTATGAATGCCATACATATGCCCATTAGAATAAACATCAAATAAGTAAGCAAAAGAACTAGTAATATTAGTAATTTTTGCCTCGAAATCTTGATCAAGTACATCAGAAATGGAAACATCAGTATCACTACTGTGAGCATTACAAAAGACAAACTCAAATCAGAATCTTTAGGTTCTTGGCTTCCATGCGGTCTTTAGATCAATGGTGTTGATTTTCTACTCTAATTCTTTCACATGTGGTAACCCCTAATCATATGTCAAGGTAATTGCCCCCTCTTTTAAGAACTTAGGAGGCTTTGGCTCTTCTTCCTCTTCTGTTGGCTCATAGCTCAAACCATGACTCGTAATCTGCCCCTTCATCTCAAAAAGTCACCAAAACATCTATAGTTTCTCCTAGGCGTATGCTAAGTAATAACTTCATCCCTTTCTTCATAGTAGCCACTTTTAAATCCATCTAGTTTTCATAGATCCCAACAACTTGAAAATCAGACACTAGTGGAACTGAACCATGTAGTTGTAATACAACTATCTCCTCATTAGAATTAGCCCAGACATCCAAAGGATCTTCATCATAGCTAGAATTATCACAAATGTCAACAACCATTATAAACTGAGATTCATTGGGCTTTTGGATGGGTTGGATAGGTTCACTGGGCTTTTGGATGGGTTGGATAAAGTCAATAATTCTATTAGGGTTATTTGGGGTGATGAAGATCATATAGAGACCTGGTGTAGGTGGAAATTTTTGTTAGGCATGGGGCTAGTGTGGGTTTTTTGGTGATTTTCCGGTCAATTATCATTTTGGCATTAATTAGGTCTTAGATATCATGCTTAAGTTGAAAGCATCAATCGTGTCATGATGGGCTTGGTAGAACCGGCAACATTGGTTGATATCATAGCTAGGTGGAAGTGGATTTGGTAGTGGCTTGGGTGCTAAGAGCTGTAGGAGGTCTTGAGCTTTGAGACGCTCCAAAACTTTGGATAATTGCTGAATTGAAAAAATCTCCTTGGGGTGTGAGACACAATTTAAACCTCAATAACTTTAATGCCACTTAATTGGCCTACCTCGGGGTCTCTTTCTAAAGTTAACCATAATTTTCTCTTCTAGCTGAAACATCTTGGCGTTCAATATTTCATCAAGCATGGCCATAGTTTCTTCCATCTTAAGTAGTGCAGGTGAAATCCTTACTAATCTCTTCCCTTCCCTAACCCAAGTGACCTGATTGGAAGTCTCTTTGGTGTGTTTTGAGGCTATGTTTGCTTAAAATAATAGGACTTAAGGGTTAACCTAAGTATGCTATGTACATGAATGCAATGCATGAATGGACCATTTTTTTTTTCTTTTTTTTTCTTTTTTTTGCCTTTACTTTTACAAAACCAAAACTGAACCAAAACTAGACCATATAAATTGAACTAAGATCGGACCAAAGACTGAATCAAAACCAAAAAAAAAAAATCTCCAGAACTGAATCTTCACCCCTTTATACCTTCAACTCTCATGCGCAGGGTAAGAAAAAAATTCTATCCTAGGCTATGGTACACTGGACACACTAAGAGGGGGTAGTCTAGGACGATCCTTCTCTCACAAACAAAGGATTTGTATCCTTAAAGTTTAATCATAAGTAAGCATCTTCTTGCTTAACACGGGTAGTTTTGAAATGGACTTGGGCCTATACACACATTGGGTTTACGCATAGGCCTAGGTTCATCTCAACTACCACTAAAACTTATGGTTTGAATAGTAAGGTTATAAATCTAGCACAACAAAAATCTACAGGGTACTTAGGGCTGAAATCTATGGCTCATGGGCTTCATCGGGTAGGAAAAGGGTCACCCAAGCGAGAGCTTATCCATTAAGCACAACGGCAGAGTCAGGATCTTTTATATACTCGAAGGTACGGGCATGGGGTGCTAGCATTCACCAGTTCATCATAGCTCGAGTAGAACTATGGTCTCCTTAGCTAGTACTAACGGGGTTAAAAAGGATAAGGGAGATCCGTGTGATATTGTAGTGCAATGCAAAAAGTTTAATAGAGGAATAATATTAGAATAATAGAAACATGTTGGAGTAACTATCCATTTAGTCCCCAGTGAAGTGGCCAAACTGTAGGGCGGAGCATGAGGTGAAATATCATCCATTAGAATTATATAAAATACATCAGGTAATACCCAGGAAAGATGGTGGAGTCACAATGGTCTCACTTAAGTACCACCTCCTTAGACAGCATTTCCTAGACATGCACTTCATACAATCCTAATAGAATCAAACCACTGGTAAGTACCATCTTCCCATAACACTACCACGGTATTAAGGATTTATGCCACGAAGGCATAGATAGACAGGAGTCGCCACCTGGGTAATAACCGGGACATATTCAGTGTTTCTTTCGAGGGTCATGGATGGCAACTTACTCCTTAAAGAGTTTCCACAACCGTCATTACCATAGCCCAATGTCTAGGTTCGGGATAGTAGGTACGTAAGGGGAAGGTGTTAGGCACCCCTTACGCCTGGTCTAACCTCGTTAATTTGAGTGCCAGTCCTCTACTAATGTTTCTAAAAGTCTTGTTTATTATTCTTTTATTAAACTTCATCCTAAAAAATGCAATTCTAGTCCTACAGACGCAAGTAATTCATAAAAGGGTTGTTGTTTACACACAATTTTCATGCACAAGTAATTTCTATCTATGGGGTTGCTAATTATTTAAATGATATTTACTAGATGACTAAAATTAATTTATTATTGAGAATTTTATTTACAAACAAATTCAATTTCAAATAACCCTACGTTTCTATTTAACCTAATTAATTAATTTTTACCAAGTTACGCTAAGGATAATTGAACTAAGTTAATTATGTATATGTGTAATTTATTCTAATATCACATAAGACCCAAACAATCACAACCTAATAAAGATTTCTAATATGCAAATTTATTTTACAATTATCAAGTATTAAATTAAATTTATTTTACATGCCAATGTTAGTTTAATTTACAAACAAGATTAATTTTAATTTACAAAGTATTTATTTAAATTAATTACATGCAAAAGTTAGTTAAATTAAAAACAAAGTTAATTTTAATTTACCAAATAAAAATTCTATTATTACTACAATTACATGCCAATGGTTGTTCGAGGAGTTTATAGCTACTTACCTGTTGGTAAATGTAGTTGCCATTTGAGCAAGATACCCTTAAAAAATGGTCTTCTCTTCTAGTATGGCAATGATATCCTTGGCTTACTCTCGTTTAGCTCCACATAAGCTCTACACAAATGCCCTCTTTGGTACTTACCTTAAGGCTACTTACCAATTTTATTTGTAATAAAAAATAAAGAAACTAAAGAAAAGAAAAGAAATAAAGAAAATATTAATAACAATTTACATTGGATTCTAACTCTAGTCTCTTAAAGGGTTAAGATTCCTAATTAGTTAAAACTACCTAATGATCTAAGTCTTCTAACAAGATCCAGAGACTTCATAAAACTTCTTGAATTAAAAAAACACAGAAAAATAGATCAAATATTAATTAAAACCCAAGAAAATACAAGAACATGCATAAATATACAATTTCCAAATTCTGGCAGATTAATGGTAGCAAGAAATCTAATTTTTTAAAAATAGTTAGACATGCCTAAAAATCATAAAAAAAAAAATTACAGAAGACAGCCTATATATCATATAAGATCATAAAATTTATAAATCAAACAACACCCTAGCCGAATGGTCTACATAAATCGTAACTCTTTTAAGTGACAAAATTATACTATTTTTTTTTGTAAAATTCATAACTCATTAAACACAACAGATATGGATGCAAAACCAATTGAAAAAGATTCATAAGATTCTGAAATTAATTTTAGAAACTAGATTTACACAAAAATATTAAGAAAACAAGGGAGAAATAAGCTCCACAAATCGGGTATCCTACAAATTGGATTTTACAGGAACCCTAATTTCAAATAGCCATAACTTATAAAATATTAAAGTTTTTTTAGTGATTCTTGAGCCTAAAATTAATAGAATTTTGTGTAGAATATGAATATAATTTTTACAAATTTTTTGCAGATTCAGAAAATAATAAAAAATAATAAAAATACGAGAGATAAAAAAACTAAATATGTGCAGAGTTGTGTATCCCCTCAAATTAAACATGATTACATGATCTATATGAACATATAAAATAAATTAAAAACAAGGAACATAAAATTAAACATTACATGGCATAGATCTTGAAAACAAAATAAAAGAACTAACCTTTAAGAAATATCGCTTGGAAAAAAAAAAAGAAGAATTGAAAGAATTTTGGCTATTCCTCTCTTTAATTTTTTTTTCTTTTTTTTTTTTTGTCTTCTCCTCCACCTTTTTTTTTTCCCTCCTCCTCCTCCTTTTTCCTTATTTTTTTATCAGTGGGGTATTTATAGGGTTTTGGGAGAGAGGTGCGATAGGGTTTGGAGTCATAGGGTGATAAAGTTTAGATAACTTAAACAACTAGGATTGCAGAATTTGGGTGAGACTGAGATATGGATGAGGTGTTTCAACTAATAGGAAGAGAAGGGAAGGGAAAGGCACCAATAGAAAGTGAGGAAGAGGTGTGGTAGGGTTTGAAGTCTTAGCGTGATAAGGTTCAGATAACTTAAACAACCGGGATTGAGGAATTTGGGTAAGACTAGGATATGGATGAGGTGTTCCAACTAATTGGAAGAGAGGAAAAGAGGGTGGCACCAACAAAGAGAGAGAAAGAGAGTGGGGCCAAAGGGGGAGAGAGAGTTTGTATGGGAGAGGGATAGAGAAAAAAGATATTTTTTTATTTTAATTTTTAAAAAATAAATTAAATGAGTCATATTTAAACTTCCTAACTAGGTTTTCTTAGGCCCATGGGGCCCAATTAAACTTAATTAGGTCCATTTAAGAACTACCCATATTAAATTTAAACAAAATTTTATTTAAATTAAATTAATTTCCTAAAAAACGTATATTTTTTTTTCAAGATTATGCCACGGAATTAATAATTCAGTTCCATGCCTCTAATTATATCTTACAGTCATATAAATTTTCATCATCGGGTTTCTCACGGCCTCAATTCACATACTCATCACAAAATAAGGGTCTACACTCCTAACTTAACTGTCCAATAAAATCGAAGAAATGAAAATTTCGGAATAGAGAATTAAATTAAAGAACTATTGAAAAATAAAAGGGAAAAGAAAAAGATTGAAAAATAGAATTATTGCATCACTTTGATGAAATCACATATGATGTCAAAATAAATTTTTGATATCCTTAATTTTTTACTAAATCAAATTAACATAAAAACATATAAAATTAAAAGAAATAAAATTTGCTTCATCTTCCTCAAATTGTGCTATCCCTCTCTCTCCAATTTTCTCTCAAACCTCCATTAACAATCTCCATTAAAGCTTGATGCAAACTTTTAATCCCATAAATTAGCCCTAAATTCCCCAAAATTACTCCATAAATCCTTGCTATCTTCACTTGAGAAGGAGATTGAAGAAGAAAAAGAAAGGAGAAAATGGAAGAATTAAGGAATTGAAAAATCAAACAAAGGTTAGTGAGCTAAACTTGTGATCTCTAGTATAATTTATGTGTTTCTAGTTAAAGTAACTTAGAATTGATGAAAGAAATGAAATAAATCAAGTGGGTGGACTCATAGTGAAATTCAGCCAGCAATAAGGTGGGGTAGAAATTTCATGATTTGATGAAATTGAAGTGTTAATTAGGTTAAATGATGTCACACCTTACCCTTCTGTAAGGTATAACATGATCCCGTAGAATACCTAATGAACTACGAAACTTCACCTACCGATAATTCATTAAGTACACTACAAGGGATTTTAAAACTATTTTCTTACATTTTGGAAGTGGTGAGCATTTTGATAGGAATTAAAATCATTTATTCAAAGCTTATAAACTAGTAAGAATTTTTGTCCATTTTAATTTTACCGCAAATTTTATAAAAATTTTGACACAGTTCTGTCTGTATTTTGAGAAAGCAGTTCTTCAAATACCTGTGAAAAACACTTCCAATAATTTTACACAACTCCCAACCACCAAATAATTTCAAGTCAACTCAAAATTTTGAAAACAAACCATTTCAAATAATTCCATCAACATAGTATGCACAAATTAAATTTACAGATATAAAATACAAAAAAATAATATTATTACAATTTATTATACAACTACTCACTTTACATTGATACTTATGAAATTACAGTATTTACATCAAAATAATTGCAAGGGTATAAAACAATACCCGTACAAAAGGGATCAAGAAGTTCTTGTTAATCCCGCAGCTCACTCTGCTGCTTTCTCCTTTCTCTTATCTCACGATGATAAAGAATTAAACTATCACCGAGTATAAAAATACTCAGTGCACAATAAAAATTTAAAATACAATACATAAATCATTCATTGACAAAACACAATTTAAATATTTCTCAAATTATCAAAACTCATAATAACACAATTTAGTCAAATAATTTAAGAAACACAGTATTGCCAATTCATACACAACTTAAGCCATGACATAAAATTTCCGATCAATGCCGTGTTGTACACCACGACAAAGCAATCTACAGCCCCACTAATCGAAATCAATAAGGGAGGTGGCTAGCTAGCTAATGAGTACTCATCTGATCTGCAACCTCAACTGGTAAACCAGAGAGGGAGGAAAGATAACCTGTCACACTTTACCCCTCCGTAAGGCATAACATGATCCCGTAGAATACTTAATGAACTACCGAACTTCACCTACCGATAACTCATTAAGTACCCTACAAGGGATTTTAAAACAATTTTCTTACATTTTGGAAGTGGTGAGCATTTTGGTAGGAATTAAAAACCATTTATTCAAAGTTTAAATACTAGTAAAAATTTTTGTCCATTTTAATTTTGCCGCAAATTTTATAAAAATTTTGACAGAGTTCCCTCTGTATTTTGAGAAACCAGTTCTTCAAAGGCCTGTAAAAAGCACTTCCAAAACTTTTCCACAACTCCCAATCTCCAATAAAACTCAAATCAACCCAATTCAAATCACTTCAAAGCAATTTCCACAATTTAATCAAATTTGGTCATCACAAAATTTTTAATACTTCATTAACCAGGCATAAAGCACAAAATTCATATGTACAAATATTAAATTTATGTATAAACCCAAAATAATATTATTACAATTTATTTACAACTGCTCAACTTTCATTGATACATACAACATTCCTATATTTACATCAAAATTATCTACAAGGGTATAAAATAATACCCGTACAACAGGCTGGTGTAGTTTTCCAGTTAGTAGCAGCTCACTCACGCTTCTCCTTGCTCTTATCTGTGATAAAGAAAATAAGCTATCACGAGTATAAAATACTCGGTGGTGCACAAGAAAAATTAAAATGTCAAATAAATCATTCATTGCCAAACATACTTTAAACAGCTTCTCAATCATATTTCACAAGTATCAAAGTTCATAATAACACCATTTTGTCAAATAATCTATTAAACACAGTTTAGTCAAACAATTTCATAACACAGTGTTGCCAAAGTCATACACAACTTAAGTCATGACACAAAATTTCCGATCAATGCCGTGTTGTACACCACGACAAAGCAATCTATAACCCCATTAATCGAAATCAATGAGGGAGGTGGCTAGCTAGCTAATGAGTACTCATCCGATCTACAACCTCAATCGCAAGCGAGAGGGAGGAAAATAAACGATCTCAACCCCATAAATGGAGGAGGAATAATAAGTAATCACATGCTAAGTGTGAATCAAAAATTCGTTTCAAACATTTCATTCAAATATTGCATACAAAAATCAAATCAATTTCCAAAGTTACAATTTGATCACAAGGTGGCAACACAAAAGTTCATAAATTCATAATGCATAATAAATCAATTTTTCAAGGATAAAATGCTTAAATAGGGTTTATTGTGCACAAACCTCAAGCGAGTCGTCCCTTAGCCTCGACTCGTTTCCTCGGGTTCCTTCCTGATATTCTTTTCAACTGAAACACAAAATTTTACAATGTTTCAGTACTAGAACTTAATATAAATCCCAAAATAAATTTTAACTTCGCATTTACCTATTTCTAACGTGTTAAATTCGACATTCTCGAAATTTTGTATTTCTGGTTACTATTCACTACACTATTTAAGTCAAATAGTTGACTTCCTAAGGCTTAATAGGTATGGGAACTCCAACTTCACCCACATACCACATTTTGGTCATTAAACTTGTTGGTTTTGGTCACTTTTTCAAAGCATAGGTCATTTTGGCAAAATTACCAATTTTCGGTTTTAGTGCTTCGAAGTTGCACTGTTCCATTGATCGATCTACTATTGGAATTTGACAAAACTTCCTTCATAGAAAATGTTCCTTATTGTCTTAAGTGTATTCTCATTTTTGGATCACCTCAATCGGAGTTTTGTAGCTCAAGTTATGGCCAAAATAAGTTTACTGTTTACGTGCACTGTTCATACTGGTATTTTGGGTTCTGGCAGATTTTGATCCAACTTTGGTCAGTAATTTGATCAAGTTAAGTTCATAATTTGATCTAACTTTCTTCATATAAAATGTTTTACTATGTCTTAGGTTTCCATCGGTTCAAGAATCGCCTAAATCCGAGTTTCCTAGAGAGAGTTATAGCCATCCAAACATTACTGCTCACATGAAAATCTGCAGAGTTGCAGGTTTGGTAACTCAACTTTGCTCAATAATTTGAATGGGTTAATGGCATAATTTGGGGTGATGTTCTTCATGAAAGTTTTAGATCTATATCTCCTCTAACCCCTGGCCAAATTTCAGGTCAATTTGACCTGTCTAACTCGAGTTATGACCAAATGAACAGTTACTGTTCATTTGGTCAGTTTGGTGCAGTGGCAGCCTGCTCTCATTTCACTTTGGTCAATTGTTTCACCAAGTTTTGGTCAGTTTTTGGCCATGGTTCCTTAATGAAAATTGTGCTATTTTATGTCTATTTTCATCCCCAATTGGTGGCATATCAATTGGACTTGTAAAATTTGAGTTTTGGTCCTTCAAAGTAGGTTTGGTCATGCTGCCAGCAGCATGACCATTTACCTCCGAATTTAACTTAGTTTCCTATCATTCCCACACAAGTTATTTGGTCATAATTGACCATTATTTCACTTCACAATAGGTCCAACATGCCATTTATGCATTTCTCCAAATTTTGGTTCATAAACCCTAGTATTGAAAACCCAAACTCATCATTTTCATGCCTTTAACTACTTCTAATGGTTTAAATGTTAATCATTTAACTAAGTAAAGTTTCTAAACTCATTCAATTGCATCATATTCATGCAAACCATACTCCTCCCAAGCTGCCCGAAAATTTAGTTTGTTCTTCCCCATATTTTTATTTCATTTTAACACATTACAAACTAATTCAATAACTAATGATGCATTAAAAATGGAAGATAATAAGTTAACATGCTCACCTCTCTTTAATCCTCAAAACCCTATCTTTAGCACCACTTTCTTCTTGTAATTCTCTTCTCAAATTGCAACTACAAGCTTTAAAGAAGTTCTTATGAGAGTTATTATGGTTGGGTAAGGAAAATTTAAGCTTAATGTAAGCTTAAAGAGAAAGTTTCCATGAGGAATTTAGGGAAGCAAGTGGGCGGCAGCCAAGGGAAGAAGGGAGCTAATTTAATTTTTTTGTTTTTCTTTTATTTTCTTCATCTTTATCCCTTTTTGAAGACCAAAATTCCTAAATTAATAACATAAATAAATTAAGCCTTTATGCCATCATTCATGATGTCATCCCTTTGACTTTTCCATCTTCTTTCTCTCTTTTTTTTTCTATTTATTTTTTTCTATTAGTTCTTTAATTTAATTCTCGATTCCAAAATTTTCTTTTCTCCGATTTTATTGGACAGTTAGGTCAGGAGTCAGCTCTCGGGGTCAATTGACCAAATTGCCCCTCGCCGGTTCATCCCGGTTTGCAAATAATCCAATATTTCTTCCGGCTTCCTGACCTAATTATTTGACTGGCTTAACAGTTCTTTTTCGTGATTTTCTCTTTTCCACTGTGTTCATAAGGGTCCTAAGGACCGCAGCGTCACTTTTTACGGTTCGAAATTTGAGTTTAAAATGACTTTGTAGTCGTTCTCGAGGAGGTCACTCATCACTGTGACTCTCGGCTCGTTTAACCTCTTATGTTCTGTTTTTCTTATTTATAGTTAACTAATTAAACATTACTAATTATTTGTGTTTATGGCTTTTCAAATTGTCTTAAGTGTGGCCCTAATCCCATTAATTGTCCTGACCGACACCGGTCACGAATGAAGAAATATACTGTGCTATGCAACGGGGGTGTTACAATTCTCCCCCCCTTAAATAAATTTCGTCTCGAAATTTTTACCTGGTATCAATCTCTGAACAGCTGTGGGTGTTGTCTCCTCATGTCCTATTCTCGTTCCCAAGTAGCCTCTTGGCCCGAATGATGGTTCCACAAAGATTTTTACCAACGGTATCCGCTATTCCGTAGTCGCTTCACCTCATGCCGTAATCTTTATGGGTTCTTCTTCATATGTGAGGTCCGATTCACTTCTATTTCTTCTACTGTAGTACATGAGATGGGTCTGATCGGTACCTTCTCAACATAGACACATGGAAGACATTATGTATCTTCTCCAACTCGAGGTAGTGCCAACCGATATGCCAAAGGACCCACTCTTTCCGTAACCTCATATGGCCCGATAAAACGAGGACTTAGTTTCCTTTCTCGCGAATCTCTTAATCCTCTTCCAAGGAGAAACCTTGAGGAAAACTTTCTCACCCATCGCATACTCAATATCCCTTCTTTTCAAATCAACATAGGACTTTTGACGGTCTGATGCGCTTTTAAGTCGACCCGATCACCTTGATTTTCTTCATCAGAGAACAATTTCGTCCAATCATTTTTCTTTCACCCACGCCATCCCAACACAATGGGGTTCTACATTTCGCCATACAAAGCTTCATATGGAGGCATCCCAATGCTTGATTGGTAGCTGTTATTGTAAGCAAACTCAATCAAAGGCAAGTGTGTATCCCAACTACCCTCAAACTCAATCACACAAGCCCGTAGCATGTCTTCCAAAATCTGAATTACCCTCTCAGACTGGTCATCTTTCTGTGGGTGGAATGCAGTACTGAAGTTCAATCTAGTTCCTAGGGCTCTCTGAAGACTACCCCAGAATCTAGAAGTGAACCTAGGATCTCTGTCTGATACAATAGATACTGGCACTCCATGAAGTCTCACAATCTCATCAATTTACAACCCGCCAACTGTTTAGATCAGTAGTCCATTCGATCGCGTAAAATGAGCAGACTTAGTTAGTCTATCAACAATGACCCATACTGCATCATGACTCTTCTGTGTCCGCGGAAGTCCCATTACAAAATCCATTGTTATTCTTTCCCATTTCCATTCCGGCACTAGTAGTGGATGTAACAACCCAATGGGTACTTGATGCTCTGCCTTTACTTGCTGACAAGTCAAGCATTTGGATACAAACTCTGCCACATCTCTCTTCATACCCATCCACCAGTAATGCTCCTTTAGCCCTCTATACATTTTTGTACCACTAGGGTGCATGGCAAAAGGAGACTCATGTGCTTCCTTTAAAATGATCTGCCTCAAATCAACATCATTAGGAACACACATTCTGCCTTGGTGTAGCAGTAAACCATCATCTCTGATTGAGAACTCTGGTTTCTTGCCCCGCCGAACTTCTTCCAACAAATTTCCGATACCTTTCATCATTCTGAGCAGCCATTCTGATCTGATCAATCAACACTGGCTGTACATGCCATGCAACTGCTGCCTGCCCATCATCATTAATCTCTAAACTGGCATGTAATAACCTCAACTCATGTACCAAAGACAAAGGAGTAACCCGTAGACTTGCCATAGTCTTGCGACTTAGGGCGTTAGCCATAACATTAGCTTTCCCTGGCTGATAGTCTATCAGACAATCATAATCTTTATCAACTCTAACCACCTCCTCTGCCTCAAATTCAACTCTTCTCGATGCCCAAATACTTCAAACTCTTATGATCCGTGTAGATGTAACACTTCTCCCCATACAAATAATGTCTCCGCATCTTAAGAGCAAATACAATGGCTGAAGCTCCAAATCATGTGTCGGATAATTCCTCTCATGGGGTTTTAGGGCGTGATGCATAGGCAATGACATTTCGATCTTGTATCAACACACAACGTAACCTGCTGTGAGAAGCATCGCCAGAATCAGATATTCTTTACCCTGTGGGTAAAGTCGACTGAGCCTCACAAACATCTTTTCAATTCATCAAAACTTTGCTGGCATTTGTCCGTCCACTGAAATTTTACATCCTTTCTAAGCAGCTTGGTCAATGGAGATGCCAACATGGAGAATCCATTCACAAATCTACGGTAGTATCCACTAAACCTAAAAACTGCGATTTCGTGACATTTGGTGGCCTCCAATTAAGGACACTTCAATCTTACTTGATCTACCTTAATTCCTCTTCGATACTACATGCCCCAAGAAAGATATTTCCTTCACCAAAATTCACATTTCGACAATTTGGCATATAGTCGCTTTCTCTCTCAAAGTCTCAAGATAATCCGCAGATGTCTATCATGCTCTTCTCGCATTCCTCGAGTAGACCAATATATCATCAATAAATACCACAATAACCGGTCGAGGTATGGTCTCAAGATAGTGTTCATCGATCCATAAAAGCAAATGAGCATTAGTTAACCCGAATGGCATAACCAAAAACTCATAATGGCCATAGCGGGTTCTGAAGGCAGTTTTAGAAATACTCGGCTCTTGTACTTTCAGCTGATAATAACCTGATCTCAGGTCAATTTTGGAGAACATACCGCACTCCTTTAATCGTCAAATAAGTCATCGATGCGGGCAATGGGTATCTGCTTTATTGTCACCTCATTCAATCGCCGATAGTCAATACACAAACGGAGAGTGCCATCTTTCTTCTTTACAAACAACACCGGCGCTCCCAAGGTGACACACTAGGCGAATGAAGCCCTTATCAAGCGCCTCTTGCAATCGCACTTTCAATTCTTTTTAGTTCTCTGGTGCCATTCTCAGATAGTGTTATGGAGATTGGGTCCACACTAAGCATAACATCAATTTCAAATCGCACTTCTCTTCTCGAGGTAATCCTGCAATTCATCAGAAACACATCCGAAAGTCACATACGAAGGGATGTCCTTCAAAGGCCGACTCCCACTTGGGTGTCTATCACATGTGCCAAGTACGCCTCACACCCTTTTCTAATCATTTTTCTAGCCAGTGCAGCTGAAATGATGTTTGAAGGCAATAACTGCCTCTCCCCATGTATTACTACATTACCATACTGAGAGAGACCAAAAGTGACTGTCTTCAGTCTACAGTCAATCATAGCATGATGACTGGCTAACCAATCCATGCCCAAGATAATGTCATAATCTCTGAAGGGCATTTCAATTAAATCAGACAGAAAAGTATGTCCTTGGATCACCAAAGGACAGTCCCTATATGGCCTATTTACCCTGACCTCCTGGCCTAATGGACTAGTTACTAACACATCATAGTCCATTGGTACACACTGAATAGCAGTAGAGCACATCACACTAGCACTAACATATGACTGTGTGGAGCCAGGATCAAATAACACATACACATCTTGGTCAAGGATGGAGAAAATACCAGCTACTACATCTGATGTTTCAGCTTCTTCCCTCTGACGCATGGTATACACTCTAACCGTGCGCCATCGATGTTGGCCGTTAATGCTCACTTCCGTGGGTGTTACCAGACCTCTACTCGCTCTACCTCTAGCAGCTGACTGTGACCCTCGGGGTGCAGAGACTTGGGCTAATCCTTCAGATGTAGTGAAAGATCCAGATCGGCGCGGACTAGTGCAATCCTTAGCGAAATGTCCGCTCCCTCCACAATTAAAACATGCACCAGTAGCTCTGAAACAAACCCCACCATGAGTTCTACCACAAATTTCACACTGCCGGACCGATAGAGATCCTCGAGAAGCTTATTGGGTCACCGACTGCATCGAGGTGGTCTTTGGCCGTAAAATCTACCTCGCCTCTACTGAGCTAGATCCCCAAATCGTTTCCTCTTCCTGCAACCACTTCCAAATGCTTGTTCAGTAGTCTTTTTAGTTTTCTCTTGTGTACCCTTCTTCACTGCCCCTTCTGATTCTATCCTTTCCAATTCCAGGGCCTGTGAGATCAATTCAGCAAAATTCTGATGTCTAAAACCTACTACTTGCATTCTCAGACTCTGCTTTAGCCCGAACTCAAACCTCTTGCATCTGTCTCTAGGGGTGGAGACTAAGCTTCCAGCATAGTGGCTTAGCCTTGAAAAATCTCTCTCATATTCTGCTACAGTTCGGTTCCCTTGTTTCAAACTCAAAAATTCTTGCAACTTCATATCCACATATGCATCGGGAACCCATTTCTGTTGGAACTCCCTCAAAAATTCTGTCCATGTCAGCACAAGTGGCTCAACCAGGCTGTGGGGGATGGTCTTCCACCATTCAAACGCATCCCCTTGCAATAAGGAAACATAATACTCAAACTTCAGCTCTTCCGTACATTGCAGCTTTTTGAAAACTCGTTCCATTCTTTCTAACCACTGTTCGGCCTCCAGTGGATCCACAGTGCCTTTAAACTCGGTGGCCCCAAATTTCATCAATTTTTCATATTGCCGAGCTGAGAGCTGTGGTTGTGCTACAGGTACTGGCATTTGCACTTGGGGTAGCACATTACCCGCCATTTGCTGGAAGAATGCAGAATCATTGCATAAATTGAGCAGAAATCGCGGCCGAGCAGAGCCGGAGTGGTCGACCCACTCACGCTCGAGGCCGGGCTTCCTCTTGAACCTCAGCCTCAACAGATTGTTCTTCGGAATGATCTCCTCCTTCCATTCCGTTTTCCCAAATTTCTACTCCCTGAGATCAAACACAAGGAGGTTGGCCTCCATTAGTGCATATTCATGATGTAAATATGTCATATGTATCAATTAAAGACACTTGAGCAGTTGTACTTATCAAAGAAATATTCACATACATAGTCAAAATTTATTGCAAAACCATGCTCTGATACCACTAAAACATGTCACACCTTACCCCTCCGTAAGGCATAACATGATCCCGTAGAATACTTAATGAACTACCGAACTTCACCTACCGATAACTCATTAAGTACCCTACACGGGATTTTAAAACAATTTTCTTACATTTTGGAAGTGGTGAGCATTTTGGTAGGAATTAAAAACCATTTATTCAAGTTTAAATACTAGTAAAAATTTTTGTACATTTTAATTTTGCCGCAAATTATATAAAAATTTTGACAGAGTTCCCTCTGTATTTTGAGAAACCAGCTCTTCAAAGGCCTGTAAAGCACTTCCAAAAGTTTTCAACAACTCCCAATCTCCAATAAAACTCAAATCAACCCAATTCAAATCACTTCAAAGCAATTTCCAATTTAATCAAATTTGGTCATCACAAAATTTTTAATACTTCATTAACTGTGCATAAAGCACAAAATTCATATGTACAAATATTAAATTTATGTATAAACCCAAAATAATATTATTACAATTTATTTACAACTGCTCAACTTTCATTGATACATACAACATTCCTATATTTACATCAAAATTATCTCCAAGGGTATAAAATAATACCCGCATAAATGATCGTGTAGTTTTCAGCTAGTAGTAGCTCACTCTACGCTTTCTCCTTGCTCTTATCTCATGATAGCAAATAAGCTATCACGAGTATAAAATACTCAGTGGTGCACAATAAAAATTAAAATGTCAGAATAAATCATTCATTGCCAAACATACTTTAAATGCTTCTCAATCATATTTCACAAGTATCAAAGTTCATAATAACACCATTTTGTCAAATAATCTATTAAACACAATTTAGTCAAACAATTTCATAACACAGTGTTGCCAAAGTCATACACAACTTAAGTCATGACACAAAATTTCTGATCAATGCCGTGTTGTACACCACGACAAAGCAATCTATAACCCCATTAATCGAAATCAATGAGGGAGGTGGCTAGCTAGCTAATGAGTACTCATCCGATCTACAACCTCAACTGGCAAGCCAGAGAGGGAGGAAAATAAACGATCTCAACCCCATAAATGGAGGAGGAATAATAAGTAATCACATGCTAAGTGTGAATCAAAAATTAGTTTAAAACATTTCATTCAAATATTGCATACAAAAATCAAATCAATTTCCAAAGTTACAATTTGATCACAAGGTGGCAACACAAAAGTTCATAAATTCATAATGCATAATAAATCAATTTTTCAAGGATAAAATTATTAAATAGGGTTTATTGTGCACAAACCTCAAGCGAGTCGTCCCTTAGCCTCGACTGCTTCCTCGGTTCCTTCCGATATTCTTTTCAACTGAAACACAAAATTTTACAATGTTTCAGTACTATAACTTAACATAAATCCCAAAATAAATTTTAACTTCGTGATTTACCTATTTCTAACGTGTTAAATTCGACGTTCTCAAATTTTGTGTTTTGATTACTATTCACTACACTATTTAAGTCAAATAGTTGACTTCCTAAGGCTTAATAGGTATGGGAACTCCAACTTCACCCACATACCACATTTTGGTCATTAAACTTGTTGGTTTTTGTCACTTTTAAAAAGAAAAGGTCAATTTGGAAAAATTCACAATTATCGGTTATAGTCCTGCGAAGGTGCACTGGACCAGTCGTCGATCTACTGTTGGAATTAGATAAAACTTTCTTCATAGAAAATGTTCCTTATTGTCTTAAGTGTATTATCATTTTTGGATCACCTCAATCGGAGTTTTGTAGCTCAAGTTATGGCCAAAATAAGTTTATCGCTTACGCAATCGCTCATACCGTATTTTGGGTTCTCGCAGATTTTGATCCAACTTTGGTCAGTAATTTGACTGCTAAGTTCATAATTTGGTCTAACTTTCTTCATATGAAATGTTCTACTATGTCTTAGGTTTCCATCGGTTCAAGAATCACCTAAATCTGAGTTTCCTAGAGAGAGTTATAGCCATCCAAACATTACTGCTCACATGAAAATCTGCAGAGTTGCAGGTTTGGTAACTCAACTTTGCTCAATAATTTGAATGGGTTAATGGCATAATTTGGGGTGATGTTCTTCATGAAAGTTTTAGATCTATATCTCCTCTAACCCCTGGCCAAATTTCAGGTCAATTTGACTTGTCTAACTCGAGTTATGACTAAATGAACAGTTACTGTTCATTTGGTCAGTTTGGTGCAGTGGCAACCTGCTCTCATTTCACTTTGGTCAATTGTTTCACCAAGTTTTGGTCAGTTTTTGGCCATGGTTCCTTAATGAAAATTGTGCTATTTTATGTCTATTTTCATCCCCAATTGGTGGCATATCAATTGGACTTGTAAAATTTGAGTTTTGGTCCTTCAAAGTAGGTTTGGTCATGCTGCCAGCAGCATGACCATTTACCTCCGAATTTAACTTAGTTTCCTATCATTCCCACACAAGTTATTTGGTCATAATTGACCATTATTTCACTTCACAATAGGTCCAACATGCCATTTATGCATTTCTCCAAATTTTGGTTCATAAACCCTAGTATTGAAAACCCTAACTCATCATTTTCATGCCTTTAACTACTTCTAATGGTTTAAATGTTAATCATTTAACTAAGTAAAGTTTCTAAACTCATTCAATTGCATCATATTCATGCAAACCATACTCCTCCAAAGCTGCCCGAAAATTCAGTTTGTTCTTCCCCATATTTTTATTTCATTTTAACACATTACAAACTAATTCAACAACTAATGATGCATTAAAAATGGAAGATAATAAGTTAACATGCTCACCTCTCTTTAATCCTCAAAACCCTATCTTTAGCTCCACTTTCTTCTTGTAATTCTCTTCTCAAATTGCAACTACAAGCTTTAAAGAAGTTCTTATGAGAGTTATTATGGTTGGGTAAGGAAAATTTAAGCTTAATGTAAGCTTAAAGAGAAAGTTTCCATGAGGAATTTAGGGAAGCAAGTGGGCGGCAGCCAAGGGAAGAAGGGAGCTAATTTAATTTTTTTTGTTTTTCTTTTATTTTCTTCCTCTTTATCCCTGTTTGAAGAACTTAATTCTTCAATTTATAACATAAATTAATTAAGCCTTTATGGCATCATTCATGTGGTCATCCCTTTGACTTTTCGTTCGTCTTTCTCTCTTTTTTTTTCTATTTATTTTTTTCTATTAGTTCTTTAATTTAATTCTCGATTCCAAAATTTTCTTTTCTCCGATTTTATTGGAGTTAGGTCAGAGTCACTCTCGGGTCAATTGACCAAATTGCCCTCGCCTGGCTCATCCCGCTTGCAAATAATCCAATATTTCTTCCGGCTTCCGACTCTAATTATTTGACCGCTTAACATTCTTTTCGTGATTTTCTCTTTCCACTGTGTTCATAAGGGTCCTAAGGACCGCAGCGTCACTTTTTACGGTTGAAATTTGAGTTTAAAACGACTTGCAGCCGTTTCGAGGATGTCACTCATCGCCGTGACTCTCATTGCTTAACCTCTTATGTTCTGCTTTTTCTTATTTATAGTTAACTAATTAAACATTACTAATTATTTGTGTTTATGGCTTTTTAAATTGTCTTAAGTGTGGCCCTAATCCCATTAATTGTCCGACTCATTCGTCACCTAATGTTGGAAATATACCGTGCTATGCAACGGGGTGTTACATAATCGATCTCACCCCATAAATGGAGGAGGAATAATAAGATCTTTCACATGCTAAGTGTGAATCAAAAATCAATTTCAAACATTTTATTCAAATGATTCGTGAGAAATCCAATAAATTTCCAAATTCATAATTTCATTCACAAGATGGCAACACAATTCATAATTAACTTCAAATTTTCGTAAATCACACTAAATCAATTTTTCAATGACAAAAGGCTCAAATAAGGTTTATTGTGCATAAACCCGACGTGAGTCACCTCTAGGCCTTGACTCGCCTCGTAGCTTCCAAGTCTTTTTCAAATGAAACACACAGCTTCACGTTGTTTCAAGATCGTGTAACTTAGCATAAATCCAAAAATAAATTTAACTTCGCTTTTACCCAACTCTAATGTACTAAACTCGACGTTCTTGAAATTTTTGTGTTTCGAGTTACTATTCATTACACTATTCAAGTCAAATTGTTGACTTTCTAAGGCTTAATAGGTATGGGAATTCCAACTTCACCCACATACTACATTTTGGTCACTAAACTTGTTGGTTTGGTCATTTTCTCAACACTTAAGTCTTTTAGGCAAAATTGTCAATTTTCAGTTTTTTGTGTCTAAGTTTGCAATGTTCCATAGGTTACTTTTCTATTGAATTTGCAAAATTTCCTTCATAGAAAATGTTTCCTATTGTCTTAAGTTTATTCTCCTTTTTGAATCACTCCAATTGGAGTTTTGTAGCTCAGTTATATCCAAATTATGGTTATCGCTCATGCTGCAGAAATTTAGTTCTGCAGATTTATTGATCCAACTTCGTTTAGCAATTTGATCAAGTTAAGTCCATAATTTGGTCTAATTTTCTTCATATGAAATGTTCTACTATGTCTTAGGTTTCCATTGGTTCAAGAATCACCTATATTGGAGTTTTCTAGAGAGAGTTATAGCCATTGAAACTTTACTGTTCATATGGTAAATCTGCAGTTCTACAGATTCAGTGATTCAACTTTGCTCAGTAATTTGACTAGGTTAATGGCATAATTTGGGTTTGTGTTCTTCATGAAAGTTTTAGTTCTATATCTCATCTAACCACTGGTAAAATTTCAGGTTAGTTTGACCTGCCTAGCTCGATTTATGACCAAATGAACAAATACTGTTCATTTGGTCAGTTTGTGCAAGGCAGCCTGCAATTTTTCAACTTTGGTCAATTTGTTCACTAGGTTTTAGTCACTATTTGGGCATGCTTCCTAAATGAAAATTGTGTCATTTAGTGCCTATTTTCATTCCAATTGGTCTCATACCAATTGGACTTATAAAATTTCATTTTTGGTCCTCAAAGTTGACTTGGTCATGCCAAGTGACATGACCACACTCCCTCTGAATTTGACTTTAATTCCAACACTTCTAGCACACTTAATTAGGTCACAAATGACCATTTCTCACTTCACATTAGGTCAAAGACACCATTTACAAGTTTCTCACATTTTTTGTCTCTAAACCCTAAGTCCAAAACCCTAACTTCCATGTTTAGCTCATTTATTGAATTCTACATGCATATTTGGAATTTATACACTCATTCACACTTAACTAATTGATAATTTGTATCAAAATTATTCATCCTCAAACCTAAACCCTAGCTACCCACATTTCTATTTGGTACACCATGCTATATTTTATTCAATTATTTTTTAATTACAAGTGTAACTTAGCTACATAGACATAAGTTAAAAGAGAGAATGAAGGAATAATACAAACCTTAAGTGAGCACTTTATCTTCTATTTCTCTCAATTTTCTTCAATTATTCTCCTTCTAATCTTCCTCTTGAGGTTTAATTTGAGGTTTCTAATATTTTTCACAAAAGATTTATGGTGTAATTTAGGGTTTAAAAAGCTTGATAATAAGCTTTAATGGAGGAAATTGGAAGAGAGGGTGAGGAGGAAGAGAACTCACGGTAAGGAAGAAGAGCAAAATAAAAAATTTCCTTTATTTTTTTTCACTTTGTCTTCTTTAAAAATTTTTTGACTTGGTAAATATTTGTGAGAAATAAAAAAAATCAATTATGATGTCATAAAGGTGAGATAAGCATAATGTAATAGCTTTTTAAATTTTCTTTTTCTTTTTCATCCTTTTATGTCTTATGAAAGACCAAAAATCAATTTAATTTAATATATTAATTATTATTTTTATGGCATCATGCATGATGTCATCACCTTTTAACTTTTCTATTTTCTATTTTTTTTTTTTTTTCTATTAGTTCTTTAATTTAATTTCGATTCCAAAATTTTCTTTATCCGATTTTATTTGACAATTAGGTCGAGTCGCCTCTGGTCAATTGACCAAACTACCTCGCGGCTCATCCCGACGGTAAATAATTCAATAATTCTTTCAGCTCCCTGATCTAATTATGTGACTGGCTTAACAGTTCTTTTTCGTGATTTTCTTTTTTTCCACAGTATTCGTTATGGTCCTAAGGACCGCAGCGTCACATTTTACGGTTTGAAATTTGAGTTTAAAACGGCCAGTGATCATTCAGACGTCACCCATCGTCAGGACTCTCGGCTCATTTAACCTCTTATGTTCTATTTTTCTTATTTATACTTAACTAATTGGTAATTACTAATTATTTGTATTTATGGCTTCTTTAGTTGTCTTAAGTGTGGTTCTAATCCTTAATTGTCCGATCGACATCACTGAATGTTGAAATATACCGTGCTATACAAATGAGGGTGTTACAAATGAAGTATGTAGATTAAGGATCTACACTTTGATTTCATTAAAGTGAATAAAAATTAGAATTAGAGTTCTTGAGTGTTGAAATTGGGAGAAAAATTAGAGGAAATGGTCAAATGATGCAAATAACCTTAATTGAGGTTAGAAATGGTCAATTAGGACCAATTGTGATGTGTTTGAATTGATAGAAACTCAATACAATTTGGATTGGTTAGGGGTCCCAATCTGGCAGTTTGACGTAGGTCACTTTGAGAGACCAAAACTGAAATTCTGCTAACCCAATTGGTGTGAGGCCAATTGGGAATGAAATTAGACACATAAAGACACAATTTTCATTTAGAAACTATGCTTATAAAATGACATTTAGATAATGAACAATTATGTCAAGCCCAGGTATTGTGCACTGCCACTGTACCAAAATGACCAAATAAACAGTATTTGTTCATTTGGCCATTACCTAGGCTAGCCAGGTCCAAATGGCCTCATTTTTGTGGCACTGGAAAGGTATGAATAGTACTACAACTTTCATGAAGAACGCTAACTAAAATTCTGCCCATAACCAAGTCATTTTGCCACCCAAATTTAGTGGTCCAAAACTGCTAGAACCTAAACAAGCCCGAATTTTGGGTTAAAAACCAATCCGCCAACCTTAGTCAAATAGCCATATCTTGGGCTACAAAACTCCAAATGGAGTGATTCAAAAGGAAATTAAATATAAGACAATAAGGAACAACTTTTATGAAGTACACTTAATCAAATTCTTACAGTAACTAGGCCAATGAAACAATGCAATATAGGACACAAAAACTAAAAATTTGAAATTGTCATTAGGAGACCTAAAAATTAAAGGGGCAACCAAAACCAACAAATTAAGCACCCAAAATGTGGTATGTGGGTATAATTGAATTCACACACCTATTACATGAGAAAGTCAATATTTTGACTTGAATAGTGCCATGAATAGTAACCCCAAAATGTAAATTTTTAAAAATATATTTTAAGCATATTAAGATTAGAATTACGTAGACATGAATTTATTTATTGGATTTTATTATAAGTTGTGATATCAAACACTACAAATTGTGTGTTTCAGTTGAGAAGAATACGTAAAATGAAAGGAAACATCGAGTCAAAGCCTAGAGGCGACTCGCGCAAGGTTTGTGCACAACATAAAAATTTCTGCAAATTTTCTTCTGCAAATTATTTTGAATGAATTGTGATATTAAATTGTGACTTATTTGTATTTAAATTATTATTGAAAGGAATAATATGCTTTTGATCTAAACTGTTGGAAAAATAAATTGTGTGTGTTTGAATTATAAAGTAATGTTTAGAAAATTATTAAGATAGTTTTGAAACCATAGTGTCATGACCACATATCTGAATGCCTCTCTAGCTTGACTAGTTGGAGGAATTAGTTTTGTATTCCCTCTCAGGCTGAAGTGTTGAGGTGTGTGCCAGTAGAGGAAGAAATTTGAATGGGTACCCATAGATTGAGCTAGCTAGTCTTGGTATTCCACATAATCCTCTGGCTATTGAGATGAACAATATATTAATGACATGATATGACTGTGTGTTTTTAAAAAATTTGTTTTGTGACTTCTGAATTGAAAAAAAATTATTTGTCTAAAATTTTAAATTGTATTTTGTATCTTTGTACCATTTTCGCATTACCATATTTAGATAAGTGTGATTTAATTTATGCATAAATTAGTATTTTTAGTATGTTGTGCACCTGAGTCATTGTACTCGTGATGGCTTTTATTGCTATCGCAGGTGAGAGTGTCGACACCATATTTTGGCCGATCCCCAAAATCAACAAGACTTTGAAACCGATCCTCAAAGACTAGGTCTCCCCGCCACCAAGGACATTTCCGACTTCTCTTCATTTTTCTTTACCAGATGACCATATTTCCGAACTCTCCTTAAAAGGAATTGAATCAATGCTAAGTCCTAACATTCGTTAAAGCCCTGCCGATTTCTCAAATCATTTACCGATCTCTTGGGTATATCCCTGATCTCTGTTGATAAATGAAGTGAACTAGCATTAGATCTTTTCTTGCCAGTTTTAGTGCCGATCTCCTTTTCTAAGATTAAGAGCTAAGGTTTTGGTTCGGCTTAACGAGGGTTCCGATCTTAAGATTTCAATTTAAATTTTCAATTTTAATCAAGTCCTGCTCAAAGATTTCTTCCACACCGATCTAATGCTTATTGTGCTTTCCGATCTCTTATACTTAGATTAATAATTGCATTTTTGTCTTGCTGTGCTCATACAATCAAATACTCAGACAAACAATGGTTTAAAATTTTCCGATCACAACCCTTCATTGAACAAAGAGGCATTCCATTTCATTTCATAATTTGTACAGTTATTCTACCGGGGATCACCCCACTGATTTACATTCCGCTCACTCTCTCTCTCACCTCGGCTTCCTCCCCACTGCCCTCATCGCCGCCTCAGAGCAGTCGGCCATCCAGAGAAGTCCTCTTCAGGTAGCGCTCGAGTTCGCCAAGAGGTCCTTGTGAGCATTCACATAGGCTCCGCCATCCTCGCCACCATCTCTTCATCCTTCTCTTTAAGCTCCTCATCCTTCGCCTTAATCTACTCGTCTTTATACTTAATCTACTCGATGAGTTGGGCGACCTGAGCAGCTTCCTTGGCGTGAAGCGCCTGGACTTCCCCAAGAGCAAGGTCCCTCACAGCCAAAAAAAGATTCTGTTCGGCCACCCTGACTTCATGGACATTTGCCCCTCCCACGACTAGAGATATATAATCCCGAGCGATGAGAGTTGGGATCTGAGGGAAGCCAATTCCTCATTTTTCTTCCCGATCTCCTTACCTGCACGGACCTTTTCCCAAACCATGGTCCGATTCACTGTGCACTCCACGCTTAGGCTCATGGTGTGAGTCAAGATGTGATCAAGGCTGCTCGTGGATAGGCTGTCCCGATCCTCCCGTTGAATGATGGTAGACCCGAAGACTTGGGCAAAACCGGGTTCTCCTGCACAGTCCTGCTATTCTTCAAAGACTCCATTAACTGGCGCCACGAGAGGAGGTCCTCCTGTAAGATTGAGAAGGCCCCTTTCCGTGCTTGGGACAATTGAAAGAGTCGGAGGTCGCTCTTCCGCTCTAGGAGGAGATCGGACAGCTTCGAGGTCGGCGGACCAAGGTTGAGGCGGGTCTCTTTGTATCTCCCTGTGCTCATGACCGGTGTTTGAAGTCGCTCAACGCTTCATCTCCTTTATCTTCCGAGATCTCTTTCCTTCTTCCGCTTCCTAGAACCCTCACCACCCGCCATACCGCACAAAGAAAAGGTTAGTGAGATCGCTAAGGTCGTGAGAACCGAGATATAGAAAATACCAATGCCGAGGTCGAGAGCGGAAGTTCGCGGTCTTGGCCAAGGAGCAATTGAATAGTCCAATGGTGCAAATTTCTAGCCACCGTGATCCAAACAAGAATACTTTTGAGTGGCGGCCCGACTCTTCGATCCATCACTATTAAACTTTCCTCCCGACTCAGGTAATGTGCCTCTAAGCAAGGGCCCCGGTACCACCAAACTACGAGGGAAGTCCTCAAAGCAATTTCTGATCTTTGCTCCTCGTAATGAAGAAACGGCTCTTCCAATTCTTAAGGGATGAGGGCAAATCGGAAAAGAGCTCGCAATTAGGCTTCACCGAAAGAACCAGGTTCGCCATCCTTTCTACGAAGTTAGTCCAGGCATTTCTACGAACACCTTAGCCGTAGGTCCGATTCCCTTAGCTCGGCATAGACCCTAAGGCTACCAAGATCCGCCACGAGTTGGGGTGAATTTGAACAATGCATGCTCTGTGAAGTTTTAAGACCTCCTTGTAGAAATCGCCTAGAGGGAACCTCGACCGCCTTTAACTGCTCCTCGCACACCATAACCATGTCATTCTCTTCAAAGGAGTGATCGACACGAAGATCGCCGTGGCACTTGATTAGCTCGCATTTAATCAGCCGAATATTATATTCTTGGCTAAACGATTGCAGATCGGATTCTCAAGAACCGACGGTAGCTCGCCTATAGGGAGAGTCTCTCTCCTCAAGAAGGTGCGAGCCTCGATGGTATGACCCGCCCCGAGTTGGAGCGAGGCCCCGGGAGGTTCTTGTTGAACGCTTGGCCCGATCGCTTCTTCTTCATCGACGATGACCACGAATCGAATCGAAGGAGGGCTCGCCGCTCTCGACCTTCTGCACCGCTCATTTTCAAAAGAAACAAAGAATTTAAATTAAAAGAGGATCAAAGCCCTTACCGAGTCCGATCGGGCCTAAGAACTTGAGAAAACGAGAACTTCGGTTGTGAGCAGGGATTGAAAATGGAATGAGAGAACAATCTAACCCTCCCACCCCTATTTATACTAGTCCGAGCATTTAATGCTCATGAGGTTCTAGGCACAGATCGATTGGTGGAACTCGACACTGCTCGACACTTCTCTCAAATATCCGAATGTTCGTGATGGGTTAATTGAGATCGCATAATAAGTTAAATATTTTGAATAAAGGATCGCTAGTATCATTCGTAAAGAACCAGATCGGATAACCACATTAGAGATCGGAAAATAGTCAATAAGATGATAACCGATAAAATAAAGTCTTTATTTTCAAAAGATCTGATTACATCATTTGGGCGATCTCTAGGATCTGATTACACTAACATTGATCACATCATTTCGTGATCTCTAGAGATCGGATTGCATTGAAAATAAAATACATCATTTGGGCGATCTCTAGGATCTGACTACAATAAAGGTCTAACTACATCATTTGGGCGATCTCTAGAGATCTGATTACATTTTAGGATTACATCATTTGGGCGATCTCTAGAGACCGGTGGAACATCCTATCTAAAAGGCCTATGTCAAAGCCTAGTCTCGTGGTCAATCAAAAGATGTGTTTGATCAGAGACCTACTATTGACATCTGATAGATGTGCAATCAGATGGGGTGACTATGACTCCATGAAGATGAGAGACATCGCCACCGATGTTACCACCAAACCGACTACCGTCTAACACCCAATGTGGAGGAAAACCGTCTGAACACTCAATGTGATGAGAAACCGAATGAACTCGCTTGAGCGACTCGAGATCGCTACAACCAAGGTCCGCAATACAGATCGGTCAAATCCACCCTCTCACCATCGCCAAGAAGGTCATTCGATCACCGGATCGTGAATTTTCACTGGTGAGTAAAGAAGTCCATCTAAAAGATCAAAGCCACGCTTATAGCCGTAACTTCCACCGAGCAAATGAACAGGAAAGTAAGAAAGGAAGAGAGGAAAATCAGATGAAAGAAATGTCTCCGCGATGTGAGTATATATAGGGGAAATGAGCATTTATTGTCGAGCGTAAAACGGCTTAACGCCGAATCGAGGGACAATTAATACTTTGACCAAGACCGACCAAGAAGGGAAAAGATCTAATAATAGATCTAAGGTGGGAGACCAGCATGAAAGGTCGGAAAGAACATGTGAAAGAGATCGAAAGAGGAGGGATCGAGGCAAAAAGAATAAGACAAATTCCAATAACCGCCGCCGTAATCGAGCCGAGGTAGTTAAGGCGCTGCAGACGAGATCTCCACCGCACGCCTAAGAATCGCCCGCAATGCCGACAGTGCCGTGGTATGTCATGACACCTCAGACATCCCAATCTCCACCGTTGATCCCACTTGTAAGGACAAACCCGAACCCTTAGATCAAGAGAGAAGACGACAATACCATGGGTTTTTCGCTCTTAGCCTCTGGACGTTCCTGACAAGGAAATTTGGGACCGCTGATGGAAAGAAGAAAAGGACAAATATTATGAAGAGTGATCTCAACCATTCATTTTGATTCTCTTTAATTCGAACCTCCGATCATGTCCTTCAAATCTCGACCCTCCATCTCCTCAAATAAATCCCGACCTTCACGAAGAGCACCCGATTCCTATAAATACCGCATAAAAACTGCTCAAGGGACTGACGGCAAGAAAAATAGACAAGAGGTCATATTATAGCAGAGGAACTCAAATTTCATTTAGTTTACTACTCGCTACTTAGAAGTGTCAATCAAAAAGACTTTTGAAACAAGTTTTCAAGTGTTTTTCTTGAAAAGATTCTCACATCGAACTCTACATTTCCAGCTTGTTCATTATCCGTCACACTCTCACTTTCTCGCTTTTATCATTTCTCGCCCAAGCTCAACTTCATTCCATTCTGGTTCTTTTCATCTTGATCCGATCGCATTTTAGCTAATCACCCTCCAGCCACGAGGAACACCACCCTCGTGCCAATCAATCCTTGCCTTATCACTATTTGGCACCCCATAGTTATTTTAGTAGCTTTGGCTCTCATGTAAGAGCTCATACTACTGCTTTATTAAATGCTTACATTTACTTTCTCAGATTTTCTTTGTTCTTCTCACATCCGTGACTTTCTACTTTTGCACAAACGATCCCCAAAGAATGTTACCGTAAGAGCTCATATCACTGCTTTATCGAGTGTCTACATTTACTTTCGCATTTTCTTTGTTCTTCTTACATCCGTGACTTTCTTCAAGACTATTTTTGCACAAACGATCCCCAAAGAATGACACTCTCAAATCATCTATTTAGTGATCAGCTCATTTTTATTAATCTTCATCCTTTTGAAAGTAAGTTTTCTAACTCCTAGTAGTATGTAAGTGGTTGGGTAAACGTAGGTAATCAGAACTTAGGGTCTCTTTTAAAAGAGAGAACATGAATAACACGTCAGAAGATAGCCAAACTATTAGGCCGACGTAAACAAAGAATTCGCAAGATGTCATAAAGCTAAATAGAACCAAAGTAAACATAATGTAATAGATCGGATGTTAATAGATATTGGTAAAATGACTACATGAAAAGGTCGCTGAATCAAGTCTAGTGTTCCTGCTCAGCCACAAGGTATCCAGAACCTTATCCCCAAAGATTTTTGAATGCCGTAATTCTTAGTTTTAGGTTCTTAGGACCCGTAGTCGTGGTTAAATTTTTAAAGGTCGGAAAAGTCTTTGTCCGAGTCCCGCCAAAATAGAAGAGGCTCAAGAGTCCTTATCCTATCCTTGCCTAAAAGTTTTAAATCAACTCTTAAAGGAGATCTGAGGAGGGTTCTTATCCTGGCCTCCTTCAAAATTTTAATAAACATTAAATAGGATCTGAGGAGAGTTCTTATCCTGGCCTCAACTCAAAACATTAATAAATAACTCTAAAAGAGATCTGAGGAGGGTTCTTATCCTGCCTCCCTTCAAAATTTTAATAAACATTAAATAGGATCTGAGGAGAGTTCTTATCCTGGCCTCAACTCAAAACATTAATAAATAACTCTAAAAGAGATCTGAGGAGGGTTCTTATCCGGTGCCTCCTCAAAATTTTAATAAATAACTTAAAAGAGATCTGAGGAGAGTTCTTATCCGATTCTCACACCTGCTCACCGAGGTTGTCTCATTTACTTATGTATCCGGGTGATCCAAATTTAGTGAAAATCAAATATTCCTTCTACCAAAAGGATTAACATTGCCGCCTAAGCCCTCCTAACTAATTTATAAAGGACGCAATTAAATCTACTTACCCTTATTAAGGGACGAGGTGGGGTGCCTAACACCTTCCCCACCCGCTACTTTAATTCCTAACTTAGAATCTCTGCTTTGAAGTGGTTTCATTTTTAATTTAACTTCTCAAATGGTTTTCTTTAGTTTCTCAAAACTAAGGTGGCGACTCTCACTTTTTCCCACTTCGTGAGTGATCGTCTGTGCGATCCGCAAAATCTATCATGCATACCATGACTAATCGGGACTATACCCGCCTAGTGGTCCAAAAGTAGATTTAATCTTGTCCGATCAAATTATAGTTAGATGGGTTCACTCTACGATGTCTTATATGTTAATTATTATTATCGCTAACTATTTTGTTTTGCCTGCTCTATCTCTTACAAAGGTTTTCATTTCAAAAAGGAAAAAAGGAAAAAAATGGAAAAATAAAATCCCCTAAATTGGGAAGAGGTAAAGGTGTCCCTTCACACACCGAACACTCACACAATGTCCTCACACACTATGGTCCTAACCCGGGCTTTCTTACCCTCTTAGGAAAGTAGGAGGGAGTCATGTAGCTGCACTGTGGGTTTTACCCTCGTTAGTATCCGTGGAAGGCTTCGCCAAATTGAAACTCGCCTATCCACCGTGATACTCGTGGAATTTTCCCGATAACATCATGGGGTAGAATGGGGCTCACTCACATGTGAGGGGCAATTTGGGAACCCGTGGCTTTTAGAAAATTAGTTCCCGAGCTAAACTATCACAATAGTTGAAGGCCGTAGTAAACTACCTCATAAGATAGAACTATCCGTAGGTAGCACTCACCCTGTTAGGAGTCTCCTACTATAGGACAAAAGGGGCATACTTTCTCTTACCCTATTCTCGCTTTAATTTCCTTTGTTCATTTTTTGAGGGTAATCTTGAATCCTACTAGAACACCTACACATTTTCCTACTTTGATAAATGTGTACGTGTCACTCACAAAGATGATTCAAAATTACCCTAATTTGTCTTACTAACGAATTTTCTCACGTGCATTACCAAACCAAGAGTCCGAAAAGGATAGGCATCATTTTTATCATGGCATCCTCGAGTCAATACGTAAAAGGTCTGTAATGCTAAACTTTGGTCCAAATCACCATAGTCCTAGCACTTCGCAAAATGATGCTTCCGAGGCACCGCTAGCTCGCTACCTTCGCTAGATCCGAATAAAATAGAGGTCGAATGAACAGCCTAGAGGGTCCGTTTAACTGATGGAGGTCGCTTCCGATCGTGCCAAGGTACGCTTTGAAGAGAAGTACGGAAGATTGCAACCTTAATGCAAGTCAAGGTCCAAATCCCGCATTAAAAGCCATGTTGTCGCTTGGAATCCTAAATATGGGGTATTCTCTTTCAATGACATTGATACGGTCCCCACTATGGAAGAATATCGTGCATTGCCGGGATCCCATACTCATTGCGTAACCTGATCTACTTACACCTCGAGCATAGGCAAACTCGAAACGGCTGGCACATATGTTGGGTTCTCCCTGCAGGAAGTAAAGTCCAAAGAAACCGCCAAGGAAAACACATGGTTGGTATTGACATATCTCCGTAAATGTTTAGATCAATGCCTCCAAGAGAAACAAGTGGGACCGGCTTCAGAGCTCTCGCTTGGGAATCTACGGCCCGATTCTCGCTCTGACCATTGGGAATCATAACTTGCAACGCGTGGAAGTGTTCGACGGTGGAAAGGCAGCAGATTAATCCAATACCGCAATCCTTGCGAGACTTTATTAACCC
>NW_026615119.1:0-42887 GCF_030052815.1 Hevea brasiliensis
CCAATAGAAAATTTTATAAAGTATTTGAAGGAAAAATTAATTTTGAGCTCCATTTGACTAAAACTTTCATATATTCTTTTTACACAAGTCCTAAGACTCAATTCCTAACTCTATGACTTTCATACCTTTACTTCGAGTCTTAGCTTTCATAATCTTGTTCTTTTTCAACTTGGATTCATCTTGAGATGCCTTTGAGTGCCCTTCCTCCTTAGATGCAACCTCAAAGATTCTTCATGAATAAGAGAAAGAATCTACATATCACTTAAAATTGAGTTAGATAGATTCTAATTGAGTTTTGTTATCATCAAAATCAATGCTCATTTTGAGCTACACGGGGTCAACAATCTCCCCCTTTTTTATGATGACAAAACTCAATTGAATCATCAATCAAGAATAAATAAAAGTGTGCGTAAGTTTATGTATAACCAAGCATGTTAGTATGCGGGAATTACTCCCCCTAAATGTATGCACACAAGTTTTTTAAAAAATAAAAGTATTAATAGCTATACAAAACTCCCCCTGAATTTATGCTACAAGAAATATTCATGAGATATCCACAATTTCAATATGCAAAATGTTAAACTTAATAGTTTGCACACATAAGCCACAATAGTTTGCATGCATACTTTTATAACATAAGCATACATCCATTTTCAAAATATTTCAAAATATAAACGCAAATTCATTCTCCAAAACAAAAGAACACAAAGCACACATCCATTCTCCCCCTTTTTGTCATCATCCAAAAAGGAAACAGGAGATATTAATCCAAAAAGAACCAAGTAAGCACAAACTGAAAAACAATAAGGTAAATAGTAGAAAACTGAAAAACCATTCAACAATAGTAGCAAACATATTAATAAACTAAAAAAACAGATCATTTTCTAAATATTAAGTCTTTTGCTCCTCCAAATAGCTTTGGAAGGCACTATCTTCTTCTTGGAGGGTTTGGAAGCAGGTGGCTGAGAAACTTGGTCAGCCAAAGACTCATGCTCCTATGATTCATCCTCATCAGATGGGCTTTGAAGAGCAGCAGCCAGAGTTTGATATGGATTGGACACTGTAGACTTAGCTCTTTTCTTGCTCTTCTTAGCCTAAGAAGCTTCAGCTGCAGAAGGTTTAGGTGGAGCACTCTCCTCCTGGTTCTTTAGAGAATCTTCCTTCTTTTGGGTGGACTCCACTACTGGTTCTACAATTTGTTCACTCTCAAGTTCAACATGAGGTTCAACTACAGGTTCTTCAATCTGTTCACTATCATGTTCAACAATAGATTTAACTGCAGGTTCTACAACCTGTTCACTATCATATTTTACAGCAGGTTCAACTACAGGTTTTGTAACCTGTTCACTTTCATGCTCTACAGCAGCAGTAGACTCACCAAGCCTAGTGCCTCCACACTCAACATTACCATGATCAAATGCACTACCATAATGAGTAGAAGGATCACCGCATGTGCATCGGTCTCAACTCGTTGCAAAATTAGGTCCCTGTGCCTGCTTAATATCTGCAATCTGTTTATTTAACTCCTCATTTTAAGTAAGTAAATGACTTACTTTGTAATCAACAATATCCATAAATTTTCTCAGAAGTTCAATAGATTGATTTGATGTACTGAATTTCTCATTAATAAATGTTCTTAGCCCTTGAAGCTCACTCATAATCTCACTTTTGGAATCTGAATCAACTTTAGCTTTAGAAGATCCACCTTTTTCAAAACATTTCTTTCTGCCATCAGTATCATAATGAATTTCTCTAAGCACAATTAAATCTGCCCTAGAACTCTCCTTAGAGACATTTATATCCAATTCTCTAAACAAGGCAGTTAAGAGGTGTGCATAGGTTAATTTACCAATCCCATAAGTTTTACACATATTCTTGAAAATCAGATAGGCCAATTTCATTCTCACTTTATTAACAATATGCCACATGATGCACATATCCAAATAGCTCAAATATCCATAGCTACCAGATTTATGACAAAATATATAATTCACCATACTGTGAATAATCTTAATGTGTTGAAGGGCTTTAGTGCTAGTGGATTTTTCACTAGTGGCAGTGTTGGCAGGAAAAACTTCACTTTGAAATTCAGTCAAATTAAAACCTGGTACTCTAGCAACATCTCTATGAGCAAAGATTCTATTTCCATCATTCGGCAATTTTAAGGCTTTAGCAATCAACTCAACAGAAACCTCATACGCTCTGTCATTCAAAGAAACCTTAAATCTGTCTTTTTCATCGATAATTTTTAAAGTTCTATAAAATTCTTGGACTAGCCTAGGATAATAAATATCAGTTCATTCACACACAGTCAGCCATTCTTGAAATTCTAAGAGTTCCTTAAATTGAAAATCAACATGATCAAAACTGTCCCATTTTATGAACTTACAGTATAGAAGCGCTTTGTCAACAAGAGAGCCCGATGATTTTGAAGCACCCTTTTCGCTCTAAATGTCAATCCCATGCACTTTCCTTCCCCTTTTCTTTTCTGGTGCCTTCATCGCAGGTTCGACTTCCTCAGATGGGTCAAAGGATACACTGTTGGACTCAGTTACTGGTGTTTTCCTCTTTTCTTTCAATTTCTTCTTTAAGGCAGTAACAAGGAGTTCTTCAGATGAAGAAGAGGATGGCGAGGCTGCAGCTGGGGTTTTTCTTTTGGTGCGAGCCATGAATGGTGAATTAGAAGTAATGAGGTATCGGGAAAATTGGGTTCCGACGCAATGAGAAATGAGTGAGGAATTAAAGAGTGAGAGAGGTGCTCGAAGTAGATGGGTCAGTATAATGAAGAAAAATTTGATGAAAAAAAAATGGATAAGATTTGTACCGAGAACCGATAAGAAGGTGAGAGAGGAGTCGGATATGGCAAGAGAAAAAAAAACTGAAGGGATGAGGTTTCGTGCAGCAGTGGATGAAAATTTGATTTTTCTTGAGTCCCGCACTTTCCCTCTTGTAGTTTACTTTATTTGAATTTTATTTTTATTTTAATGTGTGTGTGTATATATATATATATATATATATATATATATATATATATATATGTAAATGAGTAAGTACATTGATTGGCGAGTAGAAAGTTCAAAGCACAGACACTTTTTGACTTAAAATTTGAATAGTACACGATACAGCAAACTAATTTTAGGCACGCAATAGTAGTATACAACTTAGTAAACTAATTTTCACAAGTACAAAAATAAGTTAGCTACTGTTATATAGAGTTTTCTTAGCAAATTAATATCACAGCAAATTACTCACACATTAGATAATATGCAAATATATTGAATCTATATGAATTGAATTTCAAGCAAGTGGTTCACTCATGCTAATTTCCCTTCCAATTTTGCAAAAAGTTTCCTCATTGAGTGGTTTTGTAAAAATATCTGCAAGTTGATTTTCAGAAGCAATAAATTCAATTTTGATATCTCTATTTTGAACATGATCTCTAATAAAATGATGTCTGATCTCAATATGTTTTGTTCTTGAATGTTGGACTAGATTTTTGATCAAGTTTATGGCACTTGTGTTGTCACACTTAATTGGAACAAGATTATATTTTAAACCAAAATCTTCCAATTGTTGTTTCATCCATAAAATTTGAGCAACACAACTACCAGCAGCTATATGTTTAGCCTCAGCTGTAGACAGAGCCACTGAAGTTTGTTTCTTACTGTACCAAGAAACAAGTGCAAAACTAAGAAATTGACAAGTACCTGAAGTACTTTTTCTAACCAATCTACTTCTAGCAAAATCTGAATAACTATAACCAACAAGATCGAATGATTCACATTTTGGATACCATAAACCAATTGAGTGTGTGTCAATGAGGTATTTTAAAATTCTTTTAACTGCACTTAGATGGGATTCTTTTGGACATGATTGAAATCTTGCACACAAGCAAACACTAAAATGTATGTCTGGTCTAGATGCAGTAAGATATAAGAGAGAGCTAATCATACCTCTATAAAGCTTTGTATCTACTAGCTTTGTATCTACTTCTTTACCTTTTTCATCATTGTCCATTTTAATTGTTGAACTCATCAGAGTGCCAATGCTCTTCAAATCTTCCATTTTAAATTACTTTGATTGATTTATGAAGATGTCATCTTTCATTTGCTTAATTTGAAGTCCAAGGAAGAATGTGAGCTCTCCCATCATGCTCATCTCAAATTCATTCTGCATAATCTTAGAAAATTTCTTGCAAAGAGATTCTTTAGTAGCACCAAAAATTATATCATCAACATATATTTGCACAATAAGCATATCATGATGATGCTTTTTAACAAAAAGTGTTGTGTTCACTTTGCCTCTTTGGAAATCATTTTGTAAAAAGAATTTACTAAGTCTCTTATACCATGCTCTAGGAGCTTGTTTTAAATCATATAAAGCTTTAGTAATTTTATAAACATGATTTGGATGCTCATGATTTTCAAAGCCCGGAGGTTGTGCAACGTACACTTCCTCATCAATATAATCATTTAAAAATGCGCTCTTGACATTCATTTGATAAAGCATAAAATCTTTATAACATGCAAAGGCACATAACATTCTAATGGCTTAAATTCTAGCAATCAGAGTAAAGGTTTCATCAAAATCAATACCTTCCTCTTGGTTGTAGCCTTCAGCCACTAGTCTAACTTTGTTTCTAACAACATTGCCTTTTTCATCCATTTTGTTTCTAAAAACCCATTTAGTACCAATAATTGAATGATTTTTAGGTTTAGAAACTAAATTCCAAACTTTATTTCTCTCAAATTGATTGAGTTCTTCTTGCATGGCAAGAATCCAACTTTCATCATTTTGAGCTTTTTCAAAACATTTAGGTTCAATTTGTGAAATAAAGGCAACATTACCAAAATATTTTCTCAATTGTGCTCTAGTCATCATCCTTTGAGATGGATCATCAATGATGTCTTCTTGGGGATGATTTCTATGGAATCTCCATTCTTTAGGTAAATCTTCATGTTGGGGTTCATTCACTTGTAATTCTTCCAAATTTGGCATTTTTTCATTGATTTGATCATTGTTGGCATTATGGACATCTATTGTAGTAACTCCTTGAGTTTCTTCATCTTTGTCATCAATTTGTTCCATTTCTTGACTTGATTTTACATTATCTTTTCCAAACACCCGCTCATTATTGTCATAAAAAACATCTTTCCTTCTAATAGAAGGGTTAGCCTCATCAAACAAAATATGAATAGTTTCCTCAATAACTAATGTTCTTCTATTAAACACCCTATATGCTTTACTCTTTGTTGAGTACCCAAGAAAGATTCCTTCATCAGATGTAGTATCAAATTTCTTCAAGTTATCTTTCTTGTTATTTAAGATATAGCACTTACATCCAAATGCTCTAAAATATGAAATATTTGGTTTTCTTCCTTTCCAAAGCTCATAGGGGGGTCTTTTTCAAAATTGGTCTAATCAAAATTCTATTTAACATATAGCAAGAAGTATTAATAGCTTCAGCCCAAAAATACTTTGGCAAATTATTTTCATTCAATATGGTTCTAGTCATTTCTTGCAAAGTCCTATTTTTCCTTTCTACAACCCCATTTTGTTGTGGAGTTCTAGGAGCTAAAAAGTTATGGTTGATTCAATGTTTATCATAATATTTCTCAAACAAATGATTTTCAAATTCAGTTCCATGATCACTCCTTATAGATGTGATGTAACACCCTCCCGGTAACCACTCCGTACATTCTACTGTTCCGGTGACCGGTGTCGGTCCGGACAGCTAGAACGTCCGGAAAAATATTTAAACTAAAGTCAGGAACCCTAATTAACTCAACAATTAATAAGAAAAATTTAGTAAAAATTTTAGAAATAAAATACAACTGAGTTAAACGAGCCGGTGCCCAAGCGATGGGTCACCGGAGGGAGGTTGCGGTTCTCGCAACGAGGAGCCCTAGACCCGGGGGAAAAATTATAAAATAATTTTTGGGACTCCAGAGAAGGGTTATTGAGGTTCCTATGGCATTAGAATGCCAAGAAAATACCTAGAAAAATATCTCAATCGGTATAGCCAATTTTGACCCGTTAAGCCAAACGGAGGGCATTTTGGTCATTTCGCCTTCCGAGGTGATTTTTGGCCGACTTGTCCAGTTGAGTAAATAATTAATATAACATAAAATATGAATAAACATTACTAGAAATTAAATTGAAAATGAGTAGAAAAGAAAAGAAAAGAAAAATGAAAGAAAATTGGAATAATGACATCACATGATGTCATTAACATACCTCCCACCAATCACCATTTAACAACCTTTCTTAAAACAATTAAAAGAGGGAAAGTGGACCAAAAATTTCTGGTTTTATCCTTCCTCTTCAGCCAGCCGAAATTCTCTCCTTCTTCCTCCATAACTTTCATCTTCTCATACCTTCAATCAAAGGATATCTCACCCCAAATTCTATAAAGTCCTTCACAAAAATTTGTCACCCAACCTTGCTAGAGTGTTTGGCTGCCAAGAAAATTAAAGAAAGTGAAGGAAAGTGAAGGGAAAATTCTGCCCTCCTAAGGTTAGTGCCTAATTTATACTCTCACTCACTCAATTTATGTTTAAGGACATGATTTAAGTTGAAATTGTAAGTTAATGTATAAATTGAATTTTGAGAACTTGGAGACTTGAACAAAAATTAGGGTTTGCTTAGGAAATTGTTAGAGGACATTTTAATGGTCAATTAGTGACCATTTTAGGTAATTTGACTAACAAATGGACTGAAAAATGAGGTTGCAAATTGAGGTTGCAAGCTGCCCTATGGACAGCAGCATAGGGACTGAAATTTCAGTCCCTTTGCACTGCCATAACTTGGGCTGTGCTTGTCCAATTGATGTTTGGCCAATTGGACATGAAACTAGGCTTATAATGGCACATTTTTGCTGAAGAAACCATGCCCAAAAGACCAAAGCCAAAGGGTCAAAACTCAGCCACAATTCGGAACCCTGAAACTGCCTCTGCAGAATTTGACCAAATGAACAGTAACTGTTCATTTGGCCATAAGTCACTGTATATTTGGTCAATTGGTCTGAAATTTTTACAGCAACAAGTTAAGACATAGACAAACAACTTTCATGAAGGAACCTACCCCAAATTATGGCCAGAACCCATTCAACCAAGTGACTCAAGTCACTGTTCATGCACTGTAGATATGGTAAAATTCTGCAGACTGCATATCCGGGCAGCTTGGGTTTTTGAGCTATATCTGGAGCTACAAAACTCCAAATGGAGTGATTCAAAAAAGGAAATTCAACTAGACAAAATAAGGAACAACTTTCATGTTTTACATTTCTTCAAATTCCAGCAGTAACAGTGTCCAATGGAACAGTGAAGTTAGGGCACCAAAACTGAAATTTTCTGCTAGTGTGGGTTACACTTTGAAATTGCAAAAACACTTAATGCCAACAAGTTTTAAACACCAAATGTGGTATGTTGGGAGTGCCAAAGTTGATGTACACATTTTTATGCTAAAAGTCAACATTTTTGTTGACCAATGATGAATAGTAACACAAAAAAAGTTGAAATTCACAAATTGACGAAGTTAAGAGTTTCAAATGCCCTAGTATACCTAACAAGATTGGTTTGGATAGTTTGGCATGCCAATAGGTTCATTAGCGATCGCACATGGCAAAAATGCCATTCTGTGATTTCATGGCTTTTAGCCATTCGACTTTGCATTGAGACTTGGCCTTGTGCACGATATCATTCTGACTTGTTAGTGCTCATTGCACACCGGAGATGCATATGTGACCGATGGTGTGACGGCCCGAGGTACTAGGTACCCAGTGCGGTTACCCATTATCCATCGATCGTCTAGTGTAGGTTACTTGGGGCAACCAAATGAATAAAAGTGAACAAAGTTAATGAATTAATGAATATACCAAGATCAAACAAAGAAAGCATACACATTGTATACACATTTATTTTCTTGCTATTTTCTTCTATTATATTATTGCACCACTAAGCATTATTGCTTAGCGCGTTGCTGTTGCCACTCGTAGGTACCGAGATCCCGATCGTGAGCCCGTAGACCACGGTAGGTGAGTCCATCCGATGATTCGCTCGATGTCCGTGTCACCTCACTACCTGCAGTGCATCGGTAGGGCACTAGATGCCATTTTGTCATCTTGTAATTAACTTTTTATTTTCTCATATGTATTTAGGATTTATGTAATGTATTTTGAGGTTCATGTAAATAATAAAGATTTAGGGTTATGTATGGTATTAATTTGAGTATTTAATGGTTGTTTATATATGAGAACCCTGAGAAAGGGATGTTTTGAAAAATGAAAAGGTTGTTGAGACCTGAAATTGACAAATTACTGAGATATTGATATTGAGTGTTATTGATGATATTGGAGTAGAGAATGAATGAAATTGTATATTGGAAGTGTTTTTAACAGGTTCCGAAGAACTGTTTTCTCCATTTTTAGCCGGTATTCCGCCGGATTTTCCTTAAAATCTTCGGAACCTCAAATGAAATAATACTTTTGATAAATGGTTAAAATAAATCATATTTCATAAATTAATTTCAAAAGCATGACACAAATTAAGTAAGGTATATTAGAGTGTGCCAGTACACCGTGTGGCATTACTTATTCGGGTATCTTGTACGAGTAAGGGGTGTCACATTTAGTGGTATCAGAGCACGGTTTAGGCGTTTCTGGGCCTAGATTGAGTCCATACCATGCATTGCATTTGTAAGAGTCGAGGTGACACTAACGCAGATCTGTTTATCTTTCTTATTTTAAATAGGATATGGATCCTTCATCTCAAAGAGCCGTTGAGGAGGAAGTGGAGAGTCATGCTCCACCTGCAGCAGCTGAGACTGGGGGCATGAGAGAATCTGCTCACTTGACTCAAGCGAGCTTTCGCTCACCTCCACAGGCCATGTTCCAACAAATGGCCGACTTCTTTAGGCAGATGGCTGGGGTAATGCCAGCACCACCACCACCACCACCACCAGCTCCACAGCAGAAGTCACACCTGGAAAGGTTAAGAAAATTTGGGGCAGTGGATTTCTATGGCAAGAGAGAAGATGACTCTGCATGCGGTAGAATTGGTTGAACAGGCGCAGAGTACTAAAACAACTTCACCGCACTCGAGCAAAACACGAAGGCGCCATCTCTTTACTGCAAGACGATGCTTATGAGTGGTGGGACACTGTGTCCAGTGAAGTGCAGCCAGAAGCTGTAACTTGGGATTTCTTTCTCTCGGAATTCAAGAAGAAGTATGTGGGTACTGTATACCTAGAAGAGAGAAGAAGGGAATTTATTAACCTGAGGCAGAGACAGTTGTCAGTGGCTGAATATGAGAAGGAATTCGTCCGATTAAGCCGCTACGGAAGGGAGATAGTCCCAAATGAAGTGAAAGATGCAAGAGATTTGAAGAGGGACTAAATGACAATATTAAGATCCACTCACCGCCTTGGGAATCACGAATTTACCAAGTTAGTGGAAGCTGCAATAAAGGTGGAAAAAGTAAGAATTAGTGAGTGGACTAGAAGGGAGAGACAGCAGAAGAGGGGACCGGGTCAGTCTAGTTCAGCTCCTGCATCAGGGAAGAAGTTCAAGGGTCCTCCTGCACAGAGTTCGGGTCACCACGGGGCCGAGTCGGTCTCGGGGCCCAGCCACGATTCACCCTAGGAGAGTCGGTCCACACCATCGGTGGGCGCTCTCGAGGATGGGGTTCGAGGACCACCCGGCATCTTCTGCATGTCCACACCGCCGAAATGGCATAAGGGGGAAGTGTTGGAGAATGGCGGTGCTTGCTTGAGGTGTGGGTCAACAGAGCATCGCTGAGAAACCGCCCACGCAGAACCATTACAAGTGCTCCAACACAAGCGCATGCACTGCTCTGCACCACCAAGGGGTAGAAGGTCCGTAAATCTGAAGTTGTGGGACCATCTCGCAGGCATCTGAGCCAGAAGGCGGATAACGGACCACTGCCGAGAACTTATGCCTTGAGAGCTCAGGAGGAGCAAGATGCCCCGGACGTCATCAGGGGTACGTTCTTCCTCTACACTACACCTGTGCATGCATTGGTGGATCCAGGATCCACTCATTCATACATCTGCATCAATCTACCCGTAGAAAGGGGATACTGGTAGGGGAAAGTGACCAAGACATTCTGGTCACTAATCCATTGGGTCACAGTGTGGTAGTGAACAAGGTATACAAGGGTTGCCCGTTAAGGATTCAGGGGTATGAATTCTTGGCAGACCTGATTGAGTTACCCTTCCATGAGTTTGACGTGATTTTGGGAATGGACTGGTTGTCACGTCATCAGGCAATAGTTGATTGCAAATTGAAGAGGATTTCTCTAAAAACTTCAGAGGGTAATGAGATCACGGTTGTGGGGAAAGGATGATTTCTTGTCCAATGTCATCTCAGCCACTGTTGCAAGAAGAATGATGAGAAAAGGCTGTGAAGCCTACCTAGCACATGTGGTGGATACTAGGCAGGCTAAGCCAAACCTGAGTGACATACCCACAGTGAGAGACTTCCCAGAGGTATTTCCTGAAGAGTTACCTGGTTTGCCACCAGAAAGGGAAGTCGAATTTGCTATTGAGACACTGCCGGGTACAGCACCCATTTCCATTGCTCCTTATAGGATGGCACCCACTGAATTGAGGGAGTTGAAAACTCAGTTGCAAGAGTTGCTTGATAAGGGGTTCATACGCCCCAGTGTGTCACCATGGGGAGCTCCAGTGCTGTTTGTAAAGAAGAAGGATGGGACTTTGAGGCTATGTATTGATTCTGGCGATTGAATAAAGTGACTGTGAAGAAAAAATATCCGTTGCCTAGAATTGATGATCTTTTTGATCACCAAGGGAAGCAGGAGTATTTTCTAAGATTGATCTCGGATCGAGTATCATCGGTGAGGGTGAAAGATGTAGATGTGCCCAAGGCGCATTCGGGACCGGTATGGGCATTATGAGTTTACGGTGATGCCCTTTGGCCTAACAAATGCACCAGGCGTTCATGGACCTTATGAACCGTATCTTCCATCCATACCTAGATCGGTTCGTAGTGGTTTTATTGATGACATTCGGTGTACTCCAAGACCGGGGAAGAACATGATGAACATTTGAGGATTGTTACGCAAACCTCGCGGAAAAGAAGCGTATGCTAAGTTGTCCAAGTGTGACTTTTGGTGGATGAGATTGCATTCCTTGGACACATAGTGTCACCGATGGGATTAGGTGGATCCCAAGAAAATAGAAGCGATGATGGAATGGAAGCCTCCCGAAACACAACCGAGGTCGAAGCTTCTTGGGGCTAGTGGGTATTACAGAAGATTTGTGAAGGATTTTCCTAATAGCCGCTTCAATGACCAAGTTGTTACACAAGAATGTCGATTTGACTGGAATGACAAGTGTCGCACCAGTTTTGAGAAGTTGAAGGCTATGTTGACAGAGGCACCAGTGTTAACACGGCCGATGTCGGGAAAAGACTTTGTGGTCTACTGATGATGCCTCTCATAATGGGTTAGGGTGTGTGTTGATGCAAGAGGAAAGTGATTGCCTATGCTTCTAGACTAAGGCCACATGAACAAAATTACCCTACCCATGATTTAGAACTTGCGGCAATTATCTTCGCCCGAAGATATGGAGGCATTACTTGTATGGTGAAAAGTGCTACATTTACAGACCACAAAAGCACGAAATATTTGCCAACCTGAAGGAGCTCAACCTTAGGCAGGCGATGGATTGAGTTCTGAAGGATTATTTGACTGTAATTGACTACCATCACAGGAAGGCAAATGTAGTTCTTGATGCTTTGAGCAGAAAATCCATGACCTTGAGATCATTGAATGCCCGTCATCCTTGGTTCGAGATGGAGCTATTTTGGCCGAGTTACAAGTGAGGCCAAACTCACAACAGATTTTAGATGGGCAAAAGGCGGATGAAAAGTTAATGGCTATTATGAGCAAGATCCGGGAAAAGCGATTGACTATGGGGTGAAAGCGGATGGGTGTCTCAGTATTACAAAGGAAGACTGTGTACGGATGATGGGGAATTGAAGACCATATTCTAAAAGAGGCACACACGGTGTATATGCTATGCACCGGGAAGTACAAAGATGTATCATGATCGAAACTCCGGTATTGGTGGCACTGGTATGAAGAGAGATATCGGTGACTATGTGACTAAATGCTTGACATGTCGGCAAGTCAAGCGGAACATCAAGTTCCATCGATTGCTACACCTATACGCATACCGAATGGAAGTGGGATCGGTCACCATGGATTTTGTAAGTGGTTTGCCTCTCACCCAGAAGAAACATGATGCAGCATGGGTGATAGTTGATAGATTGACAAAGTCAGCACACTTTCTGCCAGTTATTACTGACTACTCACTAGAGAGGTTAGCAGAATTGTATATTAGTTAGATAGTTAGATCGCATGGAATCCCACTTTCCATCATATCGATCGAGACCCAAGGTTTACATCGAGATTTTGGAAGAAGTTACATGAATCCTTGGGTACACAACTCCATTTCAAGATGACTTTCCATCCTCGAACGGATGGGCAATCGAAAGAGTAATCCGGTAAACAATTGAAACCCATGAAATTGATACAAATATTGAATTGAAATGATAACAATAACGTGAAATACTTGCTGTGTCCTTGAGGATATTCTGAGGAGTTGTGTCTTTGAGTTTGATGGAAGTTGGGATAGATAACTCCCACTGGCAGAATTTGCATACAACAATAGCTACCAAGCTAGCATTAAAATGGCCCCATATGAAGAGCTGTATGGGAGAAAATGTAGAACTCGGTGTCTTTGGACTGAATTGGCGAAGACAAGCGGTAGGGCGGACACAGTGAAACAGTGAGGAGAAGGTGAAATCAATCAAAGCCAACTTGAAGGTTGCCTCATGCATGTAAATCTTATGCCGACCTGAAGAGAAAAGAGATAGAATAAATGGTTGGCGACAAAGTGTTCCTCAAGGTGTCACCATGGAAGAAAGTGTTGAGGTTTGGAAGAAAAGGTAAGTTGAGCCCTAGGTTCATTGGCCCATATGAAGTCATTGAACGTGTGGGTCCAGTGGCCTATAGGCTAGCTTTACCACCAGAGCTGGACAAGATCCACAATGTGTTCCACGTGTCCATGCTCAGAAGGTACCGCTCAGACCCTTCACATGTCATCTCCAGAGAAGAAATTGAAATACAGCCAGATTTGACATATGAAGAAGAACCTTTACGGATCCTAGCTCGAGAAGTAAAAGAGTTGAGGAACAAGCAAATTCCATTGGTGAAAGTGCTTTGGAGGCACCACAACACCGAGGAGGCAACTTGGGAGAGTGAAGAAACGATGAGGCAACAGTTCCCTCAACTGTTTGCATCAGGTAAATTTCGAGGACGAAATTTAAATTAGAGGGGAAGAGTTGTAACACCCTCCCGGTAACCACTCCGTACATTCTACTGTTCCGGTGACCGGTGTCGGTCCGGACAGCTAGAATGTCCGGAAAAATATTTAAACTAAAGTCAGGAACCCTAATTAACTCAACAATTAATAAGAAAAATTTAGTAAAAATTTTAGAAATAAAATACAACCGAAAGAACGAGTAGGTGCCCAAGCGATGGGTCACCGGAGGGAGGTTGCGGTTCTCGCAACGAGGAGCCCTAGACCCGGGGGAAAAATTATAAAATAATTTTTGGGACTCCAGAGAAGGGTTATTGAGGTTCCTATGGCATTAGAATGCCAAGAAAATACCTAGAAAAATATCTCAATCGGTATAGCCAATTTTGACCCGTTAAGCCAAACGGAGGGCATTTTGGTCATTTCGCCTTCCGAGGTGATTTTTGCCCGACTTGTCCAGTTGAGTAAATAATTAATATAACATAAAATATGAATAAACATCACTAGAAATTAAATTGAAAATGAGTAGAAAAGAAAAGAAAAGAAAAATGAAAGAAAATTGGAATAATGACATCACATGATGTCATTAACATACCTCCCACCAATCACCATTTAACAACCTTTCTTAAAACAATTAAAAGAGGGAAAGTGGACCAAAAATTTCTGGTTTTTATCCTTCCTCTTCAGCCAGCCGAAATTCTCTCCTTCTTCCTCCATAACTTTCATCTTCTCATACCTTCAATCAAAGGATATCTCACCCCAAATTCTATAAAGTCCTTCACAAAAATTTGTCACCCAACCTTGCTAGAGTGTTTGGCTGCCAAGAAAATTAAAGAAAGTGAAGGAAAGTGAAGGGAAAATTCTGCCCTCCTAAGGTTAGTGCCTAATTTATACTCTCACTCACTCAATTTATGTTTAAGGACATGATTTAAGTTGAAATTGTAAGTTAATGTATAAATTGAATTTTGAGAACTTGGAGACTTGAACAAAAATTAGGGTTTGCTTAGGAAATTGTTAGAGGACATTTTAATGGTCAATTAGTGACCATTTTAGGTAATTTGACTAACAAATGGACTGAAAAATGAGGTTGCAAATTGAGGTTGCAAGCTGCCCTATGGACAGACATAGGGACTGAAATTTCAGTCCCTTTGCACTGCCATAACTTGGGCTGTGCTTGTCCAATTTATGTTTGGCCAATTGGACATGAAACTAGGCTTATAATGGCACATTTTTGCTGAAGAAACCATGCCCAAAAGACCAAAGCCAAAGGGTCAAAACTCAGCCACAATCCGGAACCCTGAAACTGCCTCTGCAGAATTTGACCAAATGAATAGTAACTGTTCATTTGGCCATAAGTCACTGTATATTTGGTCAATTGGTCTGAAATTTTTACAGCAACAAGTTAAGACATAGACAAACAACTTTCATGAAGGAACCTACCCCAAATTATGGCCAGAACCCATTCAACCAAGTGACTCAAGTCACTGTTCATGCAATCGTAGATATGGTAAAATTCTGCAGATGCATATCCGGGCAGCTTGGTTTTGAGCCATATCTGGAGCTACAAAACTCCAAATGGAGTGATTTAAAAAAGGAAATTCAACTAGACAAAATAAGGAACAACTTTCATGTTTTACATTTCTTCAAATTCCAACAGTAACAGTGTCCAATGGAACAGTGAAGTTAGGGCACCAAAACTGAAATTTTCTGCTAGTGTGGGTTACACTTTGAAATTGCAAAAACACTTAATGCCAACAAGTTTTAAACACCAAATGTGGTATGTTGGGAGTGCCAAAGTTGATGTACACATTTTTATGCTAAAAGTCAACATTTTTGTTGACCAATGATGAATAGTAACACAAAAAAGTTGAAATTCACAAATTGACGAAGTTAAGAGTTTCAAATGCCCTAGTATACCTAACAAGATTGGTTTGGATAGTTTGGCATGCCAATAGGGTTCAGTTAGCAGTACTGCACATGGCAAAAATGCCATTCTGTGATTTCATGGCTTTTAGCCATTCGACTTTGCATTGAGACTTGGCCTTGTGCTCGATATCATTTACTGACTTGTTAGCCGCTCATGCCGGGAGATGCATATGTGACCGATGGTGTGACGGCCGAGGTACTAGGTACCCGATGCGGTTACCCATTATCGATCCGATCGTCTAGTGTAGGTTACTTGGGGCAACCAAATGAATAAAAGTGAACAAAGTTAATGAATTAATGAATATACCAAGATCAAACAAAGAAAGCATACACATTGTATACATATTTATTTTCTTGCTATTTTCTTCTATTATATTATTGCACCACTAAGCATTATTGCTTAGCGCGTTGCTTTTGCCACGCGTAGGTACTGGAGATCCCGATCGTGAGCCCAGTAGACCACAGGTAGGTGAGTCCATCGGATTCGCTCGATGTCCGTGTCACCTCACTACTGCGATTGCATCGGTAGGGCACTAGATGCCATTTTGTCATCTTGTAATTAACTTTTTATTTTCTCATATGTATTTAGGATTTATGTAATGTATTTTGAGGTTCATGTAAATAATAAAGATTTAGGGTTATGTATGGTATTAATTTGAGTATTTAATGGTTGTTTATATATGAGAACCCTGAGAAAGGGATGTTTTGAAAAATGAAAAGGTTGTTGAGACCTGAAATTGACAAATTACTGAGATATTGATATTGAGTGTTATTGATGATATTGGAGTAGAGAATGAATGAAATTGTATATTGGAAGTGTTTTTAACAGGTTCCGAAGAACTGTTTTCTCCATTTTTAGCCGGTACTCCGCCGGATTTTCCTTAAAATCTTCGGAACCTCAAATGAAATAATACTTTTGATAAATGGTTAAAATAAATCATATTTCATAAATTAATTTCAAAAGCATGACACAAATTAAGTAAGGTATATTAGAGTGTGCCAGTACACCGTGTGGCATTACTTATTCGGGTATACTGTACACGAGTAAGGGGTGTCACATGTGATGCAAAAACCTTTTTCGTTCTGAACCATTTTACTAAAAGAGGTGAGTTTCTCAAAAGTTTCATCTTTGTGAGCAAGGAAGAATGTCCATGTATATCTTGAATAGTCATCAACAATAACTAAAACATATGTCTTCCCACTAAGACTAGTAAGAGACACCGGTCCAAACAAATCAAGATGAAACAATTCTAATGGCCTAGTGGTAGAAACAATATTTTTAGATTTAAAAGATGCTCTAGTATGCTTTCCTAGTGCACATGCCCTACATTGAAATTCATTTTCATAGTTAATCTTAGGAAGACGTTTAACAAGTTCTTTCTTAGACAATTTTGAGAGTGTATGCATGCTTGCATGTCCTAATCTTCTATGCCATAAATAACTAAAATTATCAAAAGATACTAGACATGTACCATGATTCGTTTCAAAGTTATTTATGTCAAGCAAGTAAACATTATTAGATCAATTGGCAATGAATAATGTGTCATTATTTAAGTTATTGATTGTACAATGAGAAGAATTGAACTTTACCTCAAAACCTTTATGACAAAGTTAGCTTACACTTAGCAAGTTGTATTTCAACCCTTCAACAAGTGACACATCTTCAATGTAAGGTTTGATTCCAATTGTGCCATTTCCAATTATTTTTTCTTTTCTTTTATCTCCAAATTTCACATGTTCTCCATCTACCATTTTGATTTTTGAAAACTTGTCCTTTTCAAGGATCATGTGTTTTGAACAACCACTATCTATATACCATTTTTCATTTTCCTTCATCCCTTTGAAACAAACCTGAAATTTAATCATTTAGGTTTAGGTACCCAAGCAACTTTAGGTCCTTGGGGGTTAGTGACTTTAGGTAAGATTCCCTTTGGCACCCATAACTTCTTTACCTTAAGAAAACCCTTCCTAAGTGCACAAGAACTAATAATATGACCTCTTTTATTGCAATAATAACATGAGACATTAGGCAAAGAGGATGTAGGTGCTTTAATGAAATGATTCTTGTATTTACCATAGTTCATGAAACTGTCAAAACCAATTCCATATTTTTCATCTGAAATTCTTTGGTTTCCAAGAAGTACATCTAGAGTTTCTTTTCCTTTTGTAAATTTTGCCAAATCATTTGTCAAAGATTCTATTTTAGCTTCAAGAACCTTATTTTTCTCAATGAGCTTTTCACAAGTTTCTTTTGTCACTTGATTCATCATTTGAAGATTCTTCACTGTTGCTCCATACAACTTTCATAGCTTTCTTACTATTGTCTTCTTTTCCTTTCTTCTTTTTGAGCAATGGACATTTGGGCTTGACATGTCCTGATTTGTGACATTCATAACATATAATTTCTTCTTTTGATTCCTTGAAACGTTTATCCTTGGGAGTATAATTTTTCAAGAATTTCTTGTATTTACTTCCTCCTTTCTTGAAAGCTCTTTTGAATTTTCTTGCAAGCATAGCCATTTCATCATCATCATCATCACTTGAAGCACTTGAGTTGTCACTTGAGTCAACTTTAAGTACAACTCCTTTCTTCTTCTCTTCATCCTTATTTGACTTGAGAGCAATGCTTTTCTTCTTCTTTTGCTCATTTTCAACTTCATTTTTCTTATATACCATCTCATGTGCAATGAGAGATCCAATGAGTTCATCATAGGTAAATGTTCTAAAATCCTTGGTATCTTGGATAACCGTAGTCTTTGCTTCCCAAGATTTTGGAAGTGATCTAAGAATTTTCTTCACAAGTTCGGCTTCCTCAAATCTTTTACCAAGTGCTTTGAGAAGATTAATAAGATTCGTAAACCTTGTACTCATATCTGCAATTGATTCACCTGGTTTCATCTCAAATAGCTCATAATCTCGGATAAGGAGGTTTGCTTTGGATTCCTTGACGACATCCGTTCCTTCATAGGTGACCTCAAGCTTATCCCAAATTTCCTTAGTAGTTTGACATCCTGAAACACGATTGTATTCATTAAGGTTAAGTGAGCAATGCAAAATATTAATAGCTTTAGCATTTACAGAAATTTTCTTCCAATCATTGTCATCGTATTCATCTTCATTTTTGAACTTTAGTATTTCCTTGACCATTTTTTGAGGAACATATGGACCATTTTAATAATTCTCCATGCATCAATATCCACATTGTATGAAATTTCTCATTCTAACTTTCCAAAATGAGTAATTAGTGCCATTGAAAAGTGGTGGTCTAGTAATTGAGTAGCCTTCAGCTAGTGGTGCGGGTATACCGACAGTGTTGCTAGATGAACTAGCTATTGGGGATCACTTCAAGGTTGTGACACCTTAAGCAAGAGAGACAAGCTCTGATACCAATTTGTTGTCCCAAAATAGTCCAAGAGGGGGGTGAATTAAACTTAAACAATTTTTCGGCCCTTGCTTGTAGCCTAATGAAAAATTATGGTTTTGTTCAACTAGGTGCTCATATATATATATAGTGAAAGTGATATGTGTTTCAAGAATGTGTCCCTAAATTGCAATTCAAGCCACAATCAATATTTATAACAATTTTGGACATAACATGCATAACAAAATATTCAACTAATTTCTCAACCTACTCAATATATCATCAAGTATATCAACTCAATCTATTCAATCAACATTTAATACCATGCATAGAAATTAAACTATACAAAAATAAAGAGATTAAGGTTAGAGAAATTAAACACAATAATTTTTATAGTGGTTCGACTTAACTAGCCTACATCCACTCTCTCAAAGAACCCTCTTTGAGTCTTCTCTCCACTATTTTCTCTTTTAAAGGCAAGAGACCAAAAACCCTTTACAACTTTTTCAACACCAAGCTTTTACCAAGATAGCTTGAACCCTTAACAAGTGCTATCTCAAGCACTCATACTTACAAGCTTCAATAGGTGCTTGTACAATCTCTCTTAAATGCAATTTAATATTTTAACACTCACTCTCACTCAATACAAATCAAACTATAAAGAAGAGATGAGTTGATTTGCCAATGGTAGCTCAAACACTTTAAAGCTCTTGAATGAAAGCAATAAATGAAAAATCAAGATTGGAGTGCAATTGTAGGCTTTCATCAAGTGTAAAATGAAGTAAAGAAGGTGTATTTATAGTCCCAAATCATTTTAAACTGTTTGAAACCTTTTTGGAATGTTATACACTATGTTTTAGGCAAAATAGCCGTTATTTTGTCTTTTTGTACGAAATTGAGCAACTCTGATCATTTAGCAAACTAATGAAATTTTTGGCGACAGTAGTAAACTAGTTAGCAAACCAATATTTTAGCAAACACATTAGCAAACTAATATTTTAGCAAACAAATTTACCAGATGCCCGTTTCAAATTGTAATCTTTAAAAAATCTAATTTAGACCTTAAGAGAAATATATATTTCAATAGCAATATCCAAGGTCATGATGAGAGAAAAATTTATAAAGTATTTGAAAGAAAAATTAATTTTGAGCTCCATTTGACTAAAACTTTCATATATTCTTTTTATACAAGTCCTAAGACTCAATTTCTAACTCTATGACTTTCATACCTTTACTTCGAGTCTTAGCTTTCATAATCTTATTCTTTTTCAACTTGGATTCATCTTGAGGTGCCTTTGAGTGCCCTTCTTCCTTAGATACAACCTCAAAGATTCTTCATGGATAAGAGAAAGAATCTACACATCACTTAAAATTGAGTTAGATAGATTCTAGTTGAGTTTTGTTATCATCAAAATCAATGCTTATTTTGAGCTACACAGGGTCAACATAAGCAAAGACGCAGTGGGCCTTTGAATGGACAAAAATAATTGGAGATTAACTACTTAAAAACTGCAGCCATAATTTGATTACATAATTAAGTCTTGGACAATTATTCCTAAACTAACAATATCATCTGCAAACATGGCTTCATATCTGTATTAACCTCGTAAACAAATTTAGATTTTCTTTAAATATAAATGTATACATTTTTATTTCACAAAACACTAAATCCATGGATCCACCATTAGGATTTGTTTTCAGGATTTTGTGATAGCCAATATCTCCATCTCAAGTTAACCTAGGAGAGAATTATGATCCTATCTTCAGTTAAATCTATACTTGTCAACTTTCATCAATATTATGATTAAAAGAAAATTGCCAACTGAATTGAGTTTTTTTATCAGCCTTCCATTAATTATGAGAATTGTTTCATTTTCATCCATCATCTTTAATTTATTATTAAAAAATTTTTAATTTTTAATTTTATTTTACAAAAATCCATTTAATCTACAATAATAAGTTTTTAGATTGAAAAGAATAAAATTAATCTTTATCCCTCTGTCTCAAAGATAATAGAATCACTATTTTATCCCCCTCTCTTCTCTTTTTCTCTCTCTTATGCCTATGATTAAATGATCTCTGTCACTTAATAACAATTGCTTTATTTACATGGAGGGATCTCTTAGTCGAAAAAATTATATAGTATTACAATAATTTCATGTTAGCATGTGACATGAAATAATAAACATATATTATTTAGACAAATATATAAATATAGTTTTATTTTAAAAAAAATTATAAAGTGGTTATAAAATTATGAGACCCACCAATACATATATATTTACTCATTAAGATGCACATATACTTACATATTAACTTATTATTAAATTGTAATTTCATGCGCTTTACTATATAATTTTTCTTCACTGTCGTGTTCATGCAAATGGCTGTGGACAGACCCTTGGTCAACATGTGGAAAATTCTAACCGTAATCTACAATCTATGTATATTATAAAAATTAAAATATAATCCAATAGAATATTCAAGGATCGAAGAGCATCTTTTACTATAATTACCATGCCACCCTTAATTATGAAATTACGACTACAATGCGAGAAATTATATTATATTCTTTTTAAGAGATTCTTTTTAAGAGAAATACTCTTATTATTTTATGTAAGATTAATACATAAAATTAACTCATAAAATAATAAATTAATTACAATGACAGCTAAATGATAAAGTAATTATAATTATAATTTATTATTATATAATTAATTTTTTAAAAAAAGTGATTTGTTTTTTGTTATGGTGATAGCTCAAACCATTTGGCTCCACCTTAATCATGAAATCTAATTATATATATATATATATATATATATATATATATATATATATATATATATATATATAAGAAAATAATAGTTTAGTCTATAGATTGTACGTATAAGATATGATTAATATGACTAAAATTTTATTTATTACATATTTCAAAAGTTTTTAAATTATAACAAATTTTAATGCAAATAAAACGTGCACAATACTAAAATTATTTTATTGAGACTAAAAATTTTAACTCAAAAATTTATTTATTGTCTTTATATGTTTTTAAAAATAAATAATCATTTATCTCATTTATTATTATCCCTAAATATAATTAAAGACATATATAAAAATAAATATATATTTGACACTAATTTAACATTCAGAGATAAATATATTTATTTATATTAATAATTTATAAAGACAGAAAAAGATCTCCCTTTTCATTTTAACAAATTATATTATTTGCCTCTAAATTTATTTTTAAAGACAAATTAAATTAACTTTAATAAATTTACTTTTAGAATCAAATAAATTTATCTCTAATAATATTATATAAAAATAAACATTTATTTATCTTTAATAATATAATATTTATTTATTACTAAAATTTAAATAAAATTTATTTAAATAACTAAAAATAATAAATATTATTTAAAATAAATAAATATAATTAAAAAAAATAAGAATCCTGTATTCAAACCTCACTCAAGTCCTTAAAAAAATAATATGGGACATTATTTTTTATATAAATTATCATGTTCTTAATTTATAATTCAGAATTTTAAATTTTAATTCATCATATAAATACTTTACTATAATAAAAAATTAATACTACATTATATTGCATAATTAAATTTTATTATATTTATTATAGTGTATAAATTTAATTAAAAATAACAATTATAAATAAATAAATAAATTTAAATCTTCTTCAAATTTAAAACTATACATTTTTATTTCATAAAATATCAAATTCATGAATCTATTATTAGGATTTGTTTTCAAAATTTTATGAGAGCGAATTCTCAAATTAATGCAGGAGATATAACTAAGATCCAATCTTCTTTTAATTCTGTCCTTGTCAACTTTTATCAATGGGAGAAGTACGGTTCACACTTGGCGGCTGGAGTAGGAGTGTCAACTTCTGAAAATACAAGGGAAGACATTTGTCTGTTATGTTTTTTTTCTCTTATATATATATATATATATATATATATTTTTTTTTTTTTTTTTGTTGCAAGTTGTTATATTTTTAACATAATTATTTAGGAGACACTTGGACCGGCTACTTGTATGGGTTTCCCACAAAAAAATCTTTACCTGGTAACCTACCCTCTTCAAAGTCTTGCCTCTCCATTCAGATATCTTTCTTTTCCTTGATCTCTCTCAAACCCTAAATCTTAACTGTAGTGTCCCTGCAACTCTGATGGCTTCCTGCTTAGGGTGTTGTTTTGGAAACACGAGTACTGATAAACATGGCAGCACTGACAAAAAAGGTAATTTTTTAACTAGCGAGTCCCAAGTATTAGTCCCATGGAGATGTGTTTCATCCTCTTCTTTGAATTTGCTTTATGTTGTAAAGATTTTGTTAAACTTTTAATATACCCATTTCAAGTAACTTCAATTTCTTGTGTTTTGAATTTCTGGGTTCTTGTTTGAACTGATTGTTGGTACAAAATTATGCAAGTTTTTGGATCTGCTGGTGGAAGAAACAAGGATCTGAAATGGGTTTTGTTTGGTGTTAACAAGAATGCTGGTTTAGGATCATTCTTTGATCTGTTTATCTTTGAATACAAATCTGTAAAGCATTTTCAAAAGTTAATTACAGAGTTGTGATATGAAGCAACCTGAAATAAAATCCAATCCATGTACTTGATGATAGGGGAAGGTAAGAGCTTTGGGCAGAGAGACAGACAGAGAGTGTTCTGTGGGTTACAAAAACAGGGCAGTTTGTCTCAGGAAAACAAATATTCCTTTTCTATGGAAGGGATCTATTTCACAATTAAAAAAAAAAAGTCACTGGGGACTAATTACTAGGAGTTGCGTGTAGAAATGAAAGTAGGCTTTTAAATTATACTTCAAGTATTAGTCCCAAGTAATTTCTTATTAGTTTGATGAAGGAATCGTCTTTTAGAAGTTATTTAGATTTTTGGTGGACAGGTCCACTATCTTTTCTTTTTGCTCACAATTTTCTCTCTTTTCACTTTGAGGCGTGTTATGAATTGTTCAGATGGTGGATCTACATTACCGGCACTCCAACCAGTGACATCACCTCACCACTCACCAGTTATGGATCAGATTGAATCTAGCTCTGTAGTTCAGCATCAAGAGAATCAAGGTTAGTGCCATAGAGGCCCTTCAATTTTACTTCTATTTTATTCTCCATAATGGTCCATTTCTTATGAGTTCCGCGAAGGAATCGTTTTTAATATGTTTGGTGGACAGATCCACCATCTTTTCTCTTTTCTCACAAATTTCTTTCTCTTTTGACTTCGAGGCGTGTTATGAATTGTTCAGATGGTGGATCTACATTACCAGCACTCCAACCAGTGTCATCACCTCACCACTCACCAGTTATAGATCAGATTGAATCTAGCTCTGCAGTTCAGGATCAAGAGAATCAAGGTTAGTGCCATAGAGGCCCTTCAATTATACTTCTATTTTATGCTCCTCGATGCTCCATTTCTGGATGTGTATATATGGGTTAAATGACGGAATCGTTTTTTAGAAGTTATTTAGATTTTTGGTGGACAGATCCACGATCTGTACTCTTTAATCACAGTTTTCCTTCTCTTCTGACTTTGAGGTGTATTATAAATTTTCAGACGGTGGATCTATGTTACTTACACCCCAACCAACTCCACCACCTCACGTCTCACCGGTTATACATCCGATTGAATCTAGCTCAGTAGTTCATGATCAGGAGAATCAAGGTCATGCTTCTACCTCTGAGAACCATCAAGCGTATAAGCTGAAGAAATATAACTTTGAACAACTAGCAGCGGCTACTGGTCATTTCTCCAACAACTTTCTACTTGGCGAGGGTTCTTTTGGTCAAGTCTACGAGGGAGAGCTAGATGGTAAAATCGTAGCTATCAAAAAACTTAAAAGAACACTACAGGAACAGCATGAAAAGCCCCAAAAAAATTTGGAGGAGATTGAGCTCCTTAGAAATGTCAGTCATCCACATATTGTTAAGCTGGAAGGGTACTGCAATGAACAAGCTAATAAATTGCTTGTTTTAGAATATGTTCCCAATAAGTCCTTGAATTTTCATTTGCATGGTAAGTCCCTTTTCAAGCCTTCAAATATTCATACATATCACTATCTGGGCATAGCTGTAAATATGGTATTACGATCTTATGATATATAGAAGGAAAGGAGCTTTTGGCGTGGGACAACAGAATGAAAATTGCAATCGGCTCTGCTAAAGGGATTCAATATCTACATGAAGGCTGTGAGTAATCAATAATTTATTTGCTACTTGCTAGGCTATAATAATTAAATGTTGAGGCTTGATGTAATTTCAATTTTTTTTTTTTGGTGTTATTAATCAATTTCATGTTAAGGGAAATTCTTGCGTAGATCTAGTCCATCATGGATTCAAGACATAAAAATATAGATAGGTTTCACTATCCATCTTGTGTTTTGAATCCATGGTAAATTGAATCTAAGCAAAAAAAAAAATCCTCATGTTAAACTTTTCTAATCTCACATAATCCACGTGTATATGTTCAGGTGATCCTAAAATCATACACCGAGATATCAAGTCTGCGAATATACTCGTTGACAATGAATTCCAGTCAAAGGTATTTAGAATAGTTTGATAAATAAAAAAAATAAAATTTTGGCATTTAAATTCTAAGTTAAATGCTAAAAGTTTCTTTTTAAAAGGCATTGGAAAAACTGTACATATCTGAACTCATTAATTTTGGATGTAAGTTTACTTTATTGTATTTGATATTAAATTATGTGGCAAAATAAATCTCCTAATCTATTTACATAATTTTTGTTTAGGTAGCAGATTTCTCACTCGCCATATTTTTGCCGATTTCTGATGATATTACTCACATCAGTAGTAGTATGATGAAGGGAACTAACGTGTAAGACACAAAATTTCTTTCTTGTTATTAATTATATTTTACATTGCTATTAATTAGGATTTACTTTTTGAATAATTACAACATATGAAAATAAAACAACAACAAATTGAATAGCACCAATTTTTTGGCTTCCCTAGCAAAGAATTTCATTTAAGAAAAAAAAATATTAACTATATTTTTTGTTATATGCAGTTATGCAGATCCAGAGCATTCTCCTTTCCAAAAAGTTTCTGAGAAGTCAGATATTTATTCTTTTGGTGTTGTACTTTTAGAACTAATTACCGGGAAAAAGCCTTCTGCGACAAATTTTAACATCATTGAATGGGTATGACAATTATTGTTAATAGATTACAATATTACTGCAATTTAATATTTTTATGTATAAACAAATAAATTATTGACTTTTTTTTTTTAAATTTAGTTTGATAATTAAAATATAAATTTTTTTATTTAATGAACGTAAACAAATAATATATTAAAAATATGAGTGAACTTATATGGTTTTCATAATTCAGATATGTAGTTCTAAATGCTTGAGTTTTGACCAATTATTTTAGTAGATAATTCTCAAAATTAAAATATATTTACAAATATGTGAGTTAACTCACAATTAGTAATATGTTAGAAAATTATCAAAGCTTAATTCTGATGGAAAAAACTAATGAATGTATGTATATATATATTTTTTAATATTTAGGTAAGAACCCGAATTGAATCAGCTTTGAGCAAGGGAAAATATGAAGATCTTGTTGATTCCAAATTAACAAGTTATCCAGCAGAAGAAATGAAACGCATGATTTATTGTGCTATAGCTTCTATATTTAAACCTTCAAAGTTTCGTCCAAAAATGAAAGAGGTAAGAACTTAGCGCATACATACGCGTATATATACATATATATATCAATGAAAAAAATTACACAGTTTGCATAACTTTTTTGACATTGCTACATCATGCTATGCAGATCATTGAAGTTCTTGAAGGGACTATACCTCCGGAGCAGATATGGGATTGGGAAGATAATAAATTCTTACACAGTACTAAAAAAGGTTTCATTTCTTATAGAAATTCTGACATACTTTTTCTAGATTTTTTATTCATTTTATTTATAGAAAAATTAAATATTTGGTCACTGAATTTTTCACTTTTCATTTAGTTACAAATTTTCAATTGTAAAACTTTAAATTTAATTCTACTGAACATTCGTCCAATTTAATTAAAATAAGTTAAAGCTTTAATTTTAACCAAATTAAAATCAATTGAAATTTATAATCAAATTAAAATTGAGTAGAAATTTTTTTATAGTTATTTTGTTTTTATTGATCATATTTTGCACTTTAATATATATATATATATATATATATATATATATATATATATATATATATAGCAATTCATTTATGGTGGGTTTTTAAGAAAAAAAATATATATTTTATTGAAAACAAAGTCACCGTGCTAAAAAAAACAAAAAATTTTACAATCTCCCACTTATAATTGTAGAAGTATTTCTCTCGAGTGATCTATTGGACTTAATTTTTGATGAACTTTTTCCTTTAACAAGTTGTCCTTTATCTTACACCACAATCTCTAATTTATCCTTCTCTTCCTTTATCCAGATAACCCTAAGGCTAACGGATCTCATCATGAAGACCATCTCCAGCATATGGTGCAGAAACCTCTTGTCCCTTCGGAAGCTAATGATGGCATTAAGCCGAGGGAATTCACCGACCAAGAACATACAGCGGCAGCTAATGGTTCCCCCATCGACATTCGAGAAACTCCATCTAATGGCACTGACAATTTTCAAGATTATCAACCGAGGGAAATTACTTATAAAGAACTAATTACAGCCACTGATGGTTTCTCTCTCGACAATTTTCTTGGTGAGGGTCGTTCTGGTCAAGTGTACAAGGGATGCCTAAATGGTGAAGCGGTAACAGTTAAGAGATTTAAATATAAGCCTGGAGAGCAAGAAGATGAATACAAGAAGATTAAAGCCATTAGTAGTAGTGTCCATCATGAAAATCTAGTTAACCTGATTCGATACTGCAATGAAGGAGCAAATAGACTGCTTGTTTATGAGTTTGTTCCCGAGGAAAAAACCTATGGTTCTTATTTTCGAGGTATGCCTTACCTTTGCCACAACTAGGACATTTTATTTGCAAGGCTTTGAGGGAACCATATCATTAACAAGACCATATCTAACCCAAAATCTTAAGACAAAACCAATGTTTAATGTATTAGGTTTTAGTATTCCACATTTTGCCTCTTAAATGTTCTATTCCATTTAATTTGGACTACTTACTTGATATTTACTTCGCGTTGCATCCACAATTTCGTTAGGATGACATACAATATGTGGCGGAAAATATGCTATTATACATCTATTGTCTTATAAAGATGGAAAACATTGCAGGAGTTGAATTTGCTCCATGGCAAATCTCGCGCAGAATCATCAATTGCGGGATGAAAATATTTGAATATCTGTGGGAACGCTGTAAGTATTCCCTGCATTCTGAGTTTATGCCTTGGCTAATAAGCCTCATTTCGTTTTCAGGTTTAAATTGTTGGTACCTGCGTTTTCACATTTCATTTGTGATGTATTTTCAGATGAACCCTGGGATTTGTATGACTTCTTCCATAGAGATCGAATTTATATTGATGATAATATGAAAGTGAAGGTGATTATTACAAACTCAAATGATCAATTATTGATAATCTTTTCTATATATTTGGGTATTGTATTTATATAATTTGCTTTGGGTATTGTATTTATATAATTTGCATTGAAAATATTCCTGAATTTGTATCTTGCATATTTATGCAGTTGATCTGAACAACATTTAACTGCACTTAATTAGTTCAATTGAGGTTCAGCTTATCATTCACTACTACATACATCCTTTCCCTTTATGATAAGAAACAGAAACTCACCTCACTTTGGGTATGTTAGACATTGTTTTTTTTTTTTTTTTAAAGCAAATATTAAGAGAAGCCTTTCTCATTTTTTTAGATATTTGTTGGATCAGGAAAACACATTTTTAAATATATTAGTTAAAAATTTTAAAATTAATTTAAAATTAAATTTAATAAGTTTTAATTATAAAAACTTCAAAATTTTAAAATATTTTTTTTTATGATATTTCTTTAGAAAAGTGCTTTTTCCATTGTGAACCTCAGTGCCAAATGAAGCTTTTTTTTTACATGTGCAATTTGCAATAGAATAATAACAAACGGAGAAAATTGATCATGGTAGTGGGACCAGGAAGTATTGTTAACATTAGAAGATGTTGACTGTATCGTTAAATTTGGATTGGACTATTAAACTTTTTTTATGCAAACTGACCTTTTTTTTTTTTTATTTGGTGTTAAACTGTACAATGCAATAAATTTACTTGAGTCATTTTTATCCAGTTTGCAGAGTATGGACGTGCCAATTTTCTCTCAAATTCTGCTCCTCGTGTCTCTACTGGGTAAAAATAAAAATTCTATTATGCTGCCTGAACTAAATTATATTTTGGCATACTGGGAAAACTACCAAAAAGAAAATACATTTTACCATATTTACCTTTAAAGAATATTTGTTGAACCGTTCTCATATCTCACAACTTTTTCATCTCCAACTGCAGTTATATGCCTCCTGAATATTTCCATACGAGGAGATTCACGGAGAAGACCTATGCTTATTCTTTTGGTGTATTCGTTTTGGAGGAAGTTACAGGGAAACAACATGATGATATCAGTTTCAATGGCAACCCTAACATAGTTCAATGGGTACATAATTGTTCCTCGATTAATTTAGTGTATATTTTGGAAATAAAATCTTTATTGCCTGGGAAAAATAATAAATGCTTTCCTCTATTAATTTTCAGGCTGTACCTCGGCTCCGAAAAGGTTTGTCCAATGGCAACTATGATTTTATTGATAAAAGATTGCAGGGCTATCACAACAATGAAATGAAGCAAGTGATAGCTTGTGCTTTAGCTTGTTTAAATGATAATCCAGAAGATCGACCACAAATGAATGAGGTAAGTTATTATATATAGAGTTTAATTTTTATTTTAAGATAAAATTTGGTAATTTTTATAATAATAATAAATTCGTATAATTAATTACATAACTAACTTTTTTTGAAAAACAAAATCATCCCTTATTTCGTCTTTAATTATCCTTGGAGGGGAGGGGTGACACCAATCACCCCCTTCCCATGTTTACCAAAAGAGTAAAGGGGTGAACATTTATATGCCATATCAAACGCATTCTTAGTGTATAGTTTTACTTATTCTGACAAAGCACAATCTTTTTCATTCGTTTATGTACAAAGCAGATAGTTGAAGCTTTAGAAGGAAATATTCAAGTTTTAGAAAGATATATTCCCCTAGAAGATCTATGGAAAAGGGAGCAAGAGCTAAGCCGTCGACAGTAAATCATCATACCCTACGGCAAGCCGACAACTGTTAAGGTCATTTCAGCCTCGCCCAAGCGTGCGATTTGGCAGGATGAGCCTTGCCTCAAGCAAGTTGAGCCAAGCCTAAGGACAAGGTCTGCCTATCCTACGAAAATTTCCACTTACTGGTATTAATTTGGCCACCAACATATAATTTGAGTTGTTTTTTATTAAATTCAAAATTTTATATATATAGTTGTCCCAATCAATGCTTTTAATTAATTTTTTATATGATTTGAGGTAAAAATTTTTAAAATATTTTTCAAAAGCATCAGTGATTGTTTCTGGAATAGAAGATTCAAGGCACTCTCAAATTGCATGTACTGATATGAGGTGCGCCACCATGGGAAAGGTAACTAATAACATGGCGTCTTAATTTTTAAGCAGATTCTTAGGTCACTTCCAGACAACAAGAAAAGCCAGCACTATGACAATTGGATTCAGATCAACATCACAATTTTAGAGGGCGTGGTCCTGATTTGGTTGATGAGAATGCTAGGTACTGTATTCCTGGAAATATTATCTATTATGAAAATTTTTGTTCAGGCCAATCAAAATAAAAGAAGAACTAAGAAAAAGGAAGAACGAAAAGTCAACAGAGGAAAAGTAATAAAAAAAAAAAGAGATAAAAAAAGAACCAAAACAGAGCAGAATCGGTATAGGGCAAGAAAACAGAGTCCCCTTTTCTGCTTGAGCGCCAAAACAGGGAATTGAGAGGGAGAATGACCCAAACCTGAAATCAATCCATTTCTTTGATTAAATCAAGTCTTCAGTACCTATTCTTGTCTTCCTAAACAGAAATCCTTCATTGAGAACGCCTAATCACCGTTTCTCTCAATTTAGACCCACTTGATTGAAGGAAGGAAAAGGAGGACAGCGACTACCCTCTCCAATTTTGAGGTTTTGATCCTTATTTTCAGTCATACTCTTCATGGTAATTTCTCTACATCTACCTTTTTCCATTAAACAATATTATTTCTTACTTTCTCACCCAGAAGATGGTTGAGTGAGGGATAGAAACCCATTTGGCTGTCCATCAATAGCTCATTTAACATTCATGAGAGCATGTAGCTTTTCTTTAACCTTATACAGCAACCTAGAAGTTGTTCCCAAGTCGTCATTTGAGTTAGTGATTGAAGAAGGAGGAAATTGAAGTTTGGAGGGACGGTTTATATTGATAAGTTTGCTTCGAATGATGCTTACCAATGGGTGTGGTGATTACTAAAGGATTTATATAAGCCCTAAATTGGCCATGGCTGCCCCTTTTTGATATTTTTAATATTGATGAGTTTAAGAGCATGTAAGGAAAGTAGAAGTTGTAAATAGTAATTACTATTATTTTATGCATGTTTAAATTAAGCTGCTAGGTTGATTTGACAGTAAACCATGTTAGAATTATAAATAGATATTTTTAATTTATATGATGTGAAATTGTTGTTGATCATGTGAATATTACACTGCATCTTTTGCTACAGGATAGGTACAATGGATAATTTTGAGTAACGAATAAAATAATCTCATGGATGTTAAAGACGTTAAAGACGTATATTTATTTAAGAATTATTTCAATTACCATATGATATATTATGATTTATTGAGTGCTTGTTAGAATTATTAGATTTTTAGAGAACATTTATATCATCAGTCCTTTATTAGAATTTTTAAAGTACATTATACATTTTACTTTCCACTCTTCCATCCTAAGAATTAAATTTCTTTCTTGATATATTATTATTCTCTTTAATTTTAAGAAATGACCTAGCTCCAGTCGTAGACCATAGGGGTTATCCAGCTGTTTAGATTTTGTATTATCTATAATACAAGTGAGTAGATAAATATATAACATTAGTATTTTATTAAATGTAAATTATTTATATTATTATTTATAAGTATGAAAATGGGAACAGAGAATGGTAATTTTATATTTTATTATTAAATAAAATGAGATTTACAATTACAGCTTGATAAATGGCCGAATACACTCAATATATGCATCGAATAGACAACACCCCAATAACGGGTGAATTATTTTTAGCTCAGCTTATATTTATACTGTCTTTGAGATAGTGCTTGATATACACATAGCTTTTGGGGCGTATATCAGGTGGTCGCTCTTTGGGATTAGCTTTGCACTTGTGTATGATAAATATTTTTATTGCGCTTGGGTCGGTAGTGTCATCATAGAGCTCAATATGCCAGTATTGCTCTCAGGCTGCTAAAGTTTATTATTGTGTCTGATATGGTAGCATTATCTAGAAGAAGCAGATTGCGAGTGTATGAGGTACTGCAGATTTTATAATTTTAATATATTTGTTTCACCAATATTGTTACAGCATGAATTTTATTTCAGCTCAGCTACATGAATTGGATTAAATGATATTTATTCAGCTGACCTGTTCTAATATAGTAGAATTGGTACTATAAGTATCAAAACCTTATTTGTTCCCCCTATGTTATTTATTTATCTGCTCGCTAAGTAGTTGTACTCACCCTCTTAATTTTTCAATATTTCAGATTCTTTTTGTTGATTCCACCACTAGCAGTCTCTCCTTTAGCGTTGTCCTCTCTTCCACTTTGTCAACTATAGAATCTAGTGGAGGTTGGGCCAATATGCTTCTTTTGAATATTTATTTAGTTTTAGTTCATTGCATATGTGTAAAGATAGCTAGAAGCTCTGATCTCCAAATATTTTTTTTGATATTCACAGAGAGGATAAATGAATATTTATGTATCTAAATATGTTTGATGGGCGCAGAGCTATATTTTGTATACATATCAGATGCATTTTCACAGGTTTCATGTGTTCTTTTAGCTATAAATTTAGAGAAAATTTTATCAGTTTTCTCTGTTATATCAATCTCTATAGGTTAGGGGTGGGTGTGACATATTTCCACTCTTTTAATTACACTTTTAATCCAAGAGAAATACCCTATCATGCTCTTCTAATCCTACACGTTGAAGGACTCCTAGGACAAGATGGTATTGTAGTTTCTCTCAAAGAGAAACTTGCCGGCAAGTTTGCGGGCCATGAGCACTCGTTCAAGGGTGGACTATGTACATCTTGCGTGGACTGGTTCCTTCAGTTGCGTTATCAAATATTTCTTAACAGCAAGAAATTTTGGGGGCTTGCCAAATAGTTCCTTCAGCTATTGCTGCGGGATAAATTAACACGAAATAATCATGTTATAATATAATAGTGAGCAAAATATCATTTTAACATGAACAATTCAGATATTCATCAATACAAAAATCACAAGCGAATAAATAAAATTCAGTTTATAGTTTAAAGAACTGTTTTTTCTTAGAAAAATCATCCTAAGAAAATATATACAGCCAGCAGGAGCTCTAATTCCTTGAATCAGTCCTCTTGACCATGAGATTTACCTGCATAGCCAATTTTTTTTGTAAGTAAAATAATTTTTGTTAAATATTCCACAAAAACTTAGCATATATCATCCGACTAAGTCGGATCAATTGATCCCCATACAAACCCGACCGTTCCTGCATAACCATTGAAAGGAGCTAGTAAAAGTTGGCTGTCGTCTTGAAGAACATTTAATTCAAAATAGTTCAATTTTTTTTATATGCTCTGCAAACCTTACCAATTCTCAAAATTGAAGAACAGATCCCTCAATATCATTAGTGAAACTGATGAATGGATTCCTGAGTTTTCCCAGTTGCTTGCCTTTGAAACTGTTTGCAGCCAGCTTTTGGAATGCGTAATTCTCGCCTACTTTGGTAGCACTAACAGCAGCATTAATTGGAATTAATCAAAGCTTGCAATGGCATCTAGAGGAATTGCACAGCATCTGATGCTGTTGTTTTATATATTCAGCATTAGTTAGTGGTGCTCTAATTTCATAACCCCATCTCTGCTAGTGAGAGAACAATTAACACTTCATTGATGGGCATTGGATGAACATAAATCATTAAATTTTTTGTAATTATGTGTAGTTTGGCTAAGGAGAGTAGAAAAGTGCAATTGGCGTGGCGTAGTGGTGTTGCTTTTAGGCACGATGGATTGTCCATGGTAGTGCGCCAGGCCAATGTTTTATATGATGGCAACGTTGGAATAGGCAGAAGGACAATGCTCAGTTCCACCAATAATCATTTTGTTTTTATGCCGTTCGGAATATCTCTATTTAGTGGGAACATCCCTCTCTGTAGAGGGAAAGTCCATCTGTTTATATCTTTTTCTTCCTTCGTTTAATTAACCTGGTTGAAAACATTCTCTATTTTTTTCACAGATAAATTATTTGGTTTAAGTTTTTCCTGAACTTTAATTTAATAAAAATTTTGCTCATAAAAAAATATTTAGTTTAAGAAAAAATTAAACTTTTTTTTAAAATGATTCTTAAAGAAAGAAAAATGATTTTTAAACTTTAATAAAATCACTAAAAAGAAAGAAATTTTTAATGAATATTGACTATTGCCTGTTATTATTTGTCTTTTTTTTTCTTATATTAAGGAATAAAAAATTGAGAAAAATAAAAAAAAATAATTTGATTTCACATTTTGATGCAAGAGAGACTGCAGTTTGATTTTTTCAATTTGATATCCTATATTTTCTTTTTATATAAAATATGATTTAAATCGTTAGTTACTGTTAAGCAATACTAACGGAGTAAACACTTGGTGCTAGTCACATAAGACTACCATTCCATGTGCCGCCATGTCAACGTCACATCCGCCATGCATTGCCACATTAGCACTACATATTTACCATGTCAATGTCATTTAACAGTAACTAACAGTTTAAACTATGTTTACCAATAGAGGAAAATAAAAAATATCAAATTAATAAAAATTAAACTACGATTCCTAATGTGTTAAATCTTAAAATTACAAATTTTTTTTTTTTACTTTTCTCTAAAATATATGAATATATTAAAAATTTTTTTAATAAATTTCAAATGCTGAAATTGATTTTTAACTTGGTTGTCAATTTTATAAATAAATAATAAAAATAAAATAATTAATTTTAAAAATATTATTTTATATGTTTTTTAACCTTATTTTACATGTCATTGGTGAGGTAGGAATGAGAACGGTAAAATATTTTTAAATATCTAATTTGATCGAATTCTATTATAATGTGTTTGGATAGTATATAATTTGATTTAGAAAATAATACATACATTAAGTTTGAGTCATATTTGAGTTTTGTGTGTTTTGAATATTTGTTATCCAAACTTGTTTATATAAATAATTAATTAAATATAAATATATTTTCAAAATAATATTTATAAATTTTCAAGTTTAAAGATATATCTCTTTACGTATTAATGGTAGTAACTTACTATTACTCAATCCATCAATGCTTAAGTAAAAAAAAAAAAATTTAATAAAAATTAATTTTAAATCCATTTCAATTTACATGGATACTTTTTATAATTAAAAAAAATTTAAATGCCATTATCTCAATCTTTGTTTTAGGGTTATAAGGAAAAAAAATAAATAAATAAAAACTCAAACTTAAGGTTTTACCCAGATTACAAGGGTGCTACCATACTGAACTTGCAGGTGCTGACTTAGCCTCAAATGGGATAGAATGACATCACATTTTGTCCTTTTGCCCTTGGTTTGCAGGCAAATAGTCATGTTAAATACTTGTACAAGCTAAAGAAATTTGGAGACTTTATTCTGAATCCTTGACTTCAAAATGAACTGCCGAAGGCTTCCAATTTCACGTTAAAGATTCAAGGCTTGAATGAAGGAGGCTTCCTAATCTTAGTAGCTTGCTCAAAGCCATAAGCGATCTCTATTAGTTTTGGTTCTGTACCCTTTAATCCTCCAAAGCAGATCCCAAAGGGCACCCCCTCAGTGTCATACCCAGCAGGGACAGTGATTCCTGGATGTCCTCTGAATGCAAGAAGAGTTGAGGCATATGAGCTCATTCCAAAATCATAAGGAGTCACTAGTGCGTCTAGTTTATGCTTCCTCACCAATTCCTCAAAACCATTGCTTGAAATTCTGTTCAAATTTGCCACTGCTATCTTTAGCAGTTTGTCAGCCCCCTTCAAAGATTCAGCAGCTTCAAACGTGTCTTGACCATATTCCTTGGTCTTTTCCTGCACAGCCATTGAAAAAAAATCAACCACATTCTGTAATCTACCAAGGAATGCACATTGAAATAAAATCAAATCACCTACTTACCAAGTTGGAGAATTTCTTGTTGAAGGCAATGAGGTCTGCTAAGGTTCGCACTGTGGATTTCACCAGTTGTTTTAGGTATGCATTAATCGCTGGCTTGAACTCGGCCAGATATGCATTATATTCACCACTTCCAGTGAAATTTATGATCTCATCGATGTTGGAAATTTCCAAATGATCTACCAGAATTGCTCCTTTTTCCCTTTTTTTTTTCACAGAAATGTTTCATCAAGTTATGCTTATCAAAAATTAAACCAATTCTCTAGTGGATTATTTAAACTAGAACTATGAAAGTCTCATTCTATTACCTTAGTGTGTCGAGGTGGTGCTTGAAAGCTCGAGTTTTAACAGATCCCTCGTCATTATAGAACTTGAAGAAAGGATTCCTGACTATCCCTAATCGCTTCCTTATAAGGCCATCAGGCTTAAGGAACTGCTTGTAGCCATCGCGTGGAATGAACTTGGCTGCACCTCTAGTCGCATTATCATAATAATCAAAGCCTACAATAGCATCAAGGACATAAACAGCATCTCTCACTGTTCGGCACATTGGCCTGCTCCATCCAACATGTGACAATTCCTTTGTCAATAATAATCACAGAATAAAATTCTCAATTCACCAAATCACTTATGTGCATATTCATGTCCAAAAAGACTAAATATTCAACCATCATCTCAGATTAAGTTCGAATTTCTTTATGGAGAGAAGTAAAATCAGTAAGAACATAAAGAAAACTAAAACAAAATGAATACAGAAAAGTACAACGAAGCTAATTTCCATTATAGATGGATAGTCTGTGTAGATGCAGAGTTCATGAATGGAGAGTTCAGCAGAGGAATTATTGGTTCAGAGAAGTTCTTTTCTCAAGCAATTCTTATAAACACATCAAAATTGAATTAGAAACTGAAAAAATCTTGGAAAATAAGTGGAAAATGTTCTACAAACCAAATAACTGTTTGTTAACACCAGTATCACCTACCCAACTGAATCCTGTCTAGGGGAGATTGGGACGACTCCAGCTCTGCTAGTGAGACCAACGGTTGGTTTGATACCCACAATGGAGTTAACACTGGATGGACATAAGATGGAGCTATCAGTCTCAGTCCCCAGGGACACTGCTACCATATTTGCTGCTACTGATATTCCTGATCCGCTACTTGACCCACATGTCCCTGCTGATAGAACATAAGGATTCTGCAACCACACTCAAACATAATCCCCTTATTTATCTATTACGCAATTGAAATCACTTGACTAATTAATAGGAATACAAGGACCTTATGGTGGGCTTACCCTTCCTTGACCTTTTCTCCCACAGAAACCACGAGGTAAAAATTTCGATCTAAAAGCAGCCCATTCTGTCATGCTAGCCATCCCTAATATGATGGCTCCAGCTTTCCTCAACCTCACCACCACACCTGCATCTCGGGAACGACTGAACCAAGCAGCGCAAACGAGCCAGCAGTGGTGTTGAGCTTATCTTTGGTAGCGATGTTATCTTTAAGCAGGATAGGAATGCCATGTAAACTATGCAAAGAACCTGGAGCCTTAGCCTTGCGCTTTTGGTCAGCCTTATCAGCTAGGTAGAGAGAATCAGGGTTCACTTCTATGACCCATCGAAGTGTTGAGGACTGAAGATATATATAAACTGATCTTGTTATTTGGGTACAGGAAATATATCTGACAACAATAACAGAGTTGAAGAAAAGATAGAAATAGACACACAGTAGAAGAAAATTTTCACTATATGTGGAAGAGATTACAATATGAGAAGACAATATTTTTCTCTAAGATTTCCTCACTACTCACACACTTCACACCTCTCATATATATTTTACACAAATACAAGAGTTCTATATATATATATGAGTCGGTTACGGTGGCTAAAATAGCCGACTTATACAGCTAATATACCACTCTATTTTCAACATGGTTAAGCAACCATTTTACAGCAATTTATTTCCTGGACAAAAGCTTATCAGATAAGAAAAAAAGATGTGGGCCCAAACTCAATTTCCACTACCTTCCTTTCACATGCATATACCGCCATACTTCGGTACTTGTAATTTATCATCATTATTATTTTAACTTTCAGCCAAAAGTGGCTTTACCCTTGTCAATCTCCCACTTAAAAGTCACTTTTGGTGAGCTTTCAAAAAACTTTCTCCTCTTGCCAAATCCATGCTGCTTATGTTTTCAATAGGCCATGGAAGGATCTACACCATTTAAACTTATTATCGTTGACTGGCTTTGTCATTACATCTGCTAGGTTGTCTTTAGTGTGAATCTTCTGCATATCCACAATTCCTTCTTCCACTACTTCTCGAACAAAATGATATTGTACTCCTATGTGTTTTGTCCTTGAATGAAAGGCTGGATTCCTTGCAATGTGCAAGGCACTCTGATTGTCACAATATACTGAAATTTTCTGTTGAGTGTGCCCGAGTTCTTCCATTAACCTTTGAATCCAAATTGCTTCCTTGCATGCTTCTGTAGTTGCCATGTATTCAGCTTCTGTAGTAGACAAAGCTACAACAGTCTGTAACTTAGATAGCCAGCTTACAGCTCCTCCAGCAAGTGTGAACACATAGCCTGTAGTGGATTTTCTTTTATCAAGATCACCTGCAAAATCTGAATCAACATAGCCTCTGACAATTAATTCTGATCCTCCAAAACATAACATAGCATCTGAGGTTCCTTTAATATATCTTAGGATCCTCTTAACAGTATTCCAATGCTCTTTACCAGGATCTGCCATAAAACGACTAACCATGCCAATTGGTTGAGCAATATCTGGCCTTGTGCAGATCATTGCATACATAAGGCTTCCCACTGCTGATGCATACGGCACTCGAGACATTTCCATCCTCTCTGTTTCATTGCTAGGACACATACTTGAGGATAATTTATAATTAACAGAAAGTGGGGTAGAAATTGGCTTACAATCTTGCATGTTGAAGCGCCGCAAGACTTTCCTCAGATAATTCTTCTGAGAAAGCCAAATCTTTCTATTTTTTCTGTCTCGGTTAATTTGCATTCCTAAAATCTTGTTTGCTGGTCCCAAATCCTTCATATCAAATTCCCTAGCCAACTGTGCCTTCAATTCTTAGACTTGATCTTTGTTGTGGCCTACTTCTAACATGTCATCCACGTACAACAGTAGAATGATAAAATCATTATCACCAAACCTTTTGTAATACGTACAATGGTCTGAATTCAATCTGTTGTATCCAAGGCTAATAATGAAGGAATCAAATCTCTTATACCAACACTTTGGCGCTTGCTTTAGACCGTATAGAGATTTGGTTAACCTGCAAACCAAGTTTTCTTTTCCTTGTTCCTCGAAACCTTCTGGTTGGAGCATGTATATCTCTTCTTCAAGTTCACCATGAAGAAACGCTGTCTTTACATCCAATTGTTCTAGATGCAGATCCAATGCAGCACACATAGCAAGGACTACTCTGATAGTAGCAAGTCTAACAACTGGAGAGAAGATCTCAGTGAAGTCAATACCTTCTTTCTGAGCATATCCTTTAACCACCAATCTAGCACGATATCATTCTATCTGATCATTACCATCTCGCTTGATCTTGTAGACCCACTTATTACCAATGGCTTTCCTTCCTTGTGGGAGTGGAACAAGTTCCCAAGTCTTATTTCTATGTAAAGCTTCCATTTCTTCTTGCATTGCTGTCATCCACAGAGAGGCATATGGGCTCTTTATAGCCTCCTGAAAGGTTGATGGCTCTCCATCTTCTGTTAGAAGACAATATGCATGGCTTGCCACAACATAGTCTGAGTGCCATGCTGGTTTCCTTGTTTGACGTGTTGATCGTCGAACATCATTGGCCTCATTTGGTTCTTGTTCTTCATGCTCTGATTCTGCTTCAGAAGAATTTTCAGATTTTTCTTCTATTTGAACTGTAGTAGTCTCTTTAGAAGTGCTGTCATTTTCTTGATCACTTTGCAGTTCATTTTCTGCAAATATTACATCTCTGCTGACTATAACATTGCGAGTAGTGGGATCCCACAGGCGATGCCCCTTAATACCGTCAGCATACCCCAAGAATATGCATTTTCTGGATTTCGGATCCAATTTTGTTCTTTCTTGAGAATTATACATTACATATGCAGGACACCCAAATACTTTTAGTGAAGAATAATCTGCTGACTTACCGCTCCATATCTCCATTGGCGTCTTTAATTCAATTGCAGTTGATGGTGACCGATTTATCACATATGTGCGCTTTAATCGCTTACGCTTGAAAAGACTTGGCTAGACCTGCTGTTCTCAACATAGCTCTTGTTCTTTCCAGGAGAGTTTTGTCCATCCGCTATGCTATTCCATTTTGCTGAGGTGTATATGCAACTGTAAATTGCCTTTGAATACCCTCTTGCTTGCAAAATGCCAGAAAATTACCATCCGTGTATTCTCCACCATTATCTGTCCTTAAGCATTTGATCCTTTTCCCAATTTCAAGTTCTACTTGTGCCTTGAAGTCTTTGAATAGTGGAAACACATCTGACTTCTTCTTGATTGGGTACACCCATAGTCTCATGGAGTAATCATCAATGAATGACACAAAATACTTTGCACCTCCTAAGGATATTTCTGGTGATTCCCATACATCAGAATGAATCAAGTCTAGAATGTGTTTGCTTCTAGCAGTAGATCTATTAAACTTTAATCTATTCTGTTTGCTTAAAACACATTTCTCACAGAAAGGTAAGCTTATTGATTTGAGTCCAGGAAGCAAATTACGTTCAGCAAGAATCTTCAAACCACGTTCTGACATATGGCCTAGTTTGTAATGCCACATCATCGTTATTTCTGATTCTTGGCTAACTGCTGCAACTGATGCATCTACTTTCTGCAATGTATCTCTTAAAAGCACAAATAGATTAGCTGTGATCTTTTCTGCCTTCATCACCACCAGAGCATCTTTTACAACCTTCAAGATCCCATCTACAATATGAGTCTTATATCCGAGGTTATCTAATTGCCCAAGAGACAATAGATTTTTCTTCAAGCCCTTCACATGTCGTACTCCTTCAACTATTCGAATAGTACCATCATACATTTTTAATTTGATAGTACCAACTCCAGCAATTCTAAGGTATTATCATTTCCCATGAACACAGATCCTTCCGAGATAGATTCATAAGTGCAAAACCAGTCTCGTCATGGAGTCATGTGCCAAGTTGCTCCCGTATCCATTATCCAAATATTAGTGAGCTGTTTTCCACCTTTAGAACTTATTGCTGCTTCGCTGTACAAGATTTCTCCATCATCTAAGGTACTTGCAACACATCCTTGAGAAGTTTTTACTTCAGGAGCTTTTTCTATAGTCTTCTTATAATGCCAACAATCCTTTTTCACATGCCCTCTTTTGCCACAATGGTAGCATTTAAAATTTTTCTTGCTTCGTGACTTCAATTTGCTATGGTTTTGACTCCCACTAGAACCACGTTCCATTGATCTCCCTATCATCATCAATAATGCCTCTGTTTGTTGCGAAGTGAACAATTTATCTTCTTTATTTTTGCTTTGGACTCCTCTTCCAAAACAAGAATTTGCAACATCATTGAAGACTAGATAGTCCGTGAGAATATTATTTGTCAAATTGATGATGAGTTGATCATATGAATCGGGTAGACTTTGAAGTAGAAGCTCTGCACGTTCATTTTCTGCTATATGATATTCCAACGCTGTAAGTTGAGAAAATAACGTATTAAGATTGTTGATGTGATCCGTTACTGATGTGGATTCACTCATTCGAAGAGTATAAAATCTCCTCTTTAAGAAGATCTTGTTGTGAAGTGACTTTGCCTCGTACAATCCGGTGAGCGTGTCCCAAATTTCTTTTGCTGTCTTCTTTTCAGCAACACTTGATAAAACTGTATCTGCCATTGCTAGATGTAGATTAGCAATTGCATTGTCATCCATCTCTTTCCATCTGTCATCAGTTATCCCTGTGGGTCTGTCCTCAATTGCCGCTAAACAATTGTCCTTCCTCAAAATTGCCCTTATCTTTAATTTCCATAGGGAGAAATTACTCCCGTTGAATTTCTCAATCTCATACTTGGCTGCCATGGTATTGACACAGACCTGCTCCCCAACTGAAATCAGTTTACAATATCTACAACCTTTGGCTCTGATACCACTATTGAGGACTGAAGATATATATAAAATGATCATGTTATTTGGGTACAAGAAATATATCTGACAACAATAACAGAGTTGAAGAAAAAGATAGAAATAGACATACAATAGAAGAAAATTTTCACTATATGTGGAAGAGATTACAATATGAGAAGACAATATTTTTTCTCTAAGATTTCCTCACTACTCACACACTTCACACCTCTCATATATCTTTTTACACAAATACAAGAGTTATATATATATATATGAGTCGGTTACGATGGCTAAAATAGCCGACTTATACAGCTAGTATACCACTCTCTTTTCAACATGGTTAAGCAACCATTTTACAGCAATTTATTTGCTGGACAAAAGCTTATCAGATAAGAAAAGAAGATGTGGGCCCAAACTCAATTTCCACTACCTTCCTTTCACATGCATATACCGCCATACTTCGGTGCTTGTAATTTATCATCATTATTATTTTAACTTTCAGCCAAAAGTGGCTTTACCCTTGTCACGAAGGAGAGGATTGAGCTTGTGGATTTCTTTGAGGTAGAACTGAACGAGTTTTCTGGAGGTTAGATGTTTCCGCTTAAATGCCAGTTGAAGATCATCAATAGTT